>NC_058133.1:240211570-240272651 GCF_016433145.1 Gracilinanus agilis
GGTGTTCTATGGATCCTTTCAATGTCTATGTTGCCCTCTTGTAGGACTTCAGGGCAATTTTGCTGAATTATTTCTGTTAGTATGGAGTCCAGGTTTCTATTAATTTCTGGTTTTTCTGGAAGACCAATTATTCTCAAATTGTCTCTTCTAGACCGGTTTTCTTGGTCTGTCACTCTCTCATTGAGATGTTTCATGTTTCCTTCTATTTTTCAGTCTTTTGGTTTTGTTTTATTTGTTCTTGTTGTCTTGAGAGATCATTAGTTTCTACTTGCTCAATTCTAGCCTTTAAGGATTGATTTTCGGCTATACTCTTTCGGTTTTCGGCCATAATCTTCTGGTTTTCGGCCATAATCTTCTGGTATTCCTTTTCAATCTGGTCATTTCTGGAGTTCAATTTGCTTATCAGTTCATTTGGTTTCTGAGCCTCACTTTCCAATTGCATGATTCTACCTTTTAAACAGTTATTTTCTTGCCAGATCTCTTCCATTTTCCTCAAAATCTCAGTTTGGAACTCTTCCATAGCTTGTGAGGAGTTTTCCTTATTTGAGGAGGGTCCGGATGCTTGTTTGTTCTCCTCCTCTGTTTGCTCGGTTGTCTGGATTTTCTCTGTGTAAAAGCTGTCGAGTGTTAAAGACTTCTTTTTCTTGTTGTTATTCTTTCTCTTCTGAACTTCCTGAGGCTGAGTAGCCATCATTACCCCAGCAGCTTCTCAGATTTATCCTCGTGCTCAGTGTCTCACCGCGATCTATTGGCTCCTGAGGTCTGATTTCTGGTTTTTTCCAAGGTCAAGCCCCCTGGTGGGCCCCCTTGCTTGATCTTCTGCAGATGGTTTCTTTACAAGTCTTAGGGCGCTGCTTCCACAGTCGTATACCCGTCCACACTGGTTCCCCACTTAGGCTTTAGTTCCTAGCTGTGTCTGCCTCCACCCACGCCTCTGCAGTGCCTGCGTTCTACTCAGCCTGCGCTGTGCGCCCTGCGTCCTGCTCCCGCGCGCTCAGATTTCACCTGCTTTCTTTGGCTTAATGGGGTCCTAAGTCTTGCTGCTCTCAGGAACAAGCCCCGGAGCTGCCAATGGCTCGATGGGTGCCCCAAACTTGCTCTATTTCTTTTTAGCTGGCTTCGGAGCTACAGGTGTTGTGTGTGGAGGGGGTGGGGGTGGGGTGGTTGCTCAGCCCGAGATTTCGTGAGGGCTGTTTCACCCTTTTATAGCATGGAAATGTCTCGATTCCACGTACCTTCCATGCTGTGCCCTGTTGTGGGGGTTCCTCCGTTTGTCTGGACTTGTTTTTATGTCCCTTTGAGGAGTTTTGTGTGTTTCAGTCAGGAGAGGTTAAGAGCTGCTTCTTACTCTGCCGCCATCTTAACCGGAAATCCAGGGTTTCTTGTTTAGATACAGGTTGGATCAGATGACCTCCAAATTCTTTTCTAATTCTGACAAGGTTTGTAGAAGACATTTCTCTCTGGATATTCTCTTTCCCAAGGGACTTTTTCCCCCATGCCCTTGGAAATGAGGGAAATAACCACTCTGGAAGTAAAAGTCATAGAATCATAAGAGGTGCTAGTCAAAAGACAATTTAGACCTCCCCTAGGCAGGAAATAAATTAGAAAAATCAAACTGAATGCCATACAAGTCTCATGGAAATAGATCTTTGAATCATGACACCTTACTAGTAAACCTTTGTGTGGGAAGGAGGAAAATAATAAATCCCCTGAAGATAACAAACAGTTATACTTATTTTAGATATAAAGTAGTAAGAATATGGATCCTTAGATATGACTAGGAAAATTAAAAGAAATTAATAAAATAAGAAATAAATATGTGCTTGACATAAAAATAAATAATAGAAAAAAACAAGCCAAAGGAAACATTTAATTATGAAAAATAAACATGCATATAAGAGAGTAATGAGGAGGAATTACAAGATAGTTATGATAGAAGGTAAAAGCCATGTGTTTGGACTCTAAAGACCAGTTAAAGTTCAGGTTTCACTACTTGCTAGTACTGTAACCTTGTCAAATCACTATCTCTCTGGGCCTTTGTATCTTTATCAGTAAAATGATGAGACTATACTTACTTGGAAATCTTGGATCTTTCTTGGATAAAAGGCAGGAAATAGGAAGTCTATTTTCAACGTCTTTCACTCCTTATTTTGTTGGCATCCTATACAGTCTCTGTGGGTTTCTTAAACTTAATTTAATTTTTATGTCAATAAAATTTTTAATAATTGTGGTCTCACATCTTGTAATCCATTTTCTCTCCCTCACTCTCATTTCTCCCATCTCCCAAAGATAGTATGTAATATGATATAGGTTATACATGTGTCATCATACAATATATATTTCCATGTTGCCACATATTGATTACACTAGAGAAACATTTCTAGAGGAAATATAGTAAAGAATGGTATGCTTCAATCTGCATTCAGATTCTCAGTTCTTTCTATTGCAATGAATGTAATCTGTATGTTTTTCTTTTTTTGTGTTCAGAAAATATGGCTAGTAGAGAAGACCGGATAAAGATTCTTTAGAGAGAAGTTAGGGACCCAAGTAATAAAAATCCACCTGAAATTATCATGAAAACACTAAAATCTGTTCTTTTTCATTTTTTAACAATTATTTATTTCAAATAGCAATTATTTTAATTAATCTCTGCCTCTCACTACTTCTCCTTACCCACAATGAGCAATTTTTCACATCAGTACATAGCTTCATAGTCCAGCAAAAGAAATGACATTAGCTATATCTGAAAAGCTGTATCTCTTTCTACGTTTTAAATTAGTCACTTCTCAGTCAGGAAATGAATAGCATGTTTCATCTTTCTTTTGAACTCCTAGTTTATCATTGTATTGACCAGAGTTCTAAAACCTTTCAAAGTAGTTTTTCTTCCTATTATTATCATTACGTAAATTGTTCTCCTAGTTTTACTCACTTTGCTCTGTATCCAATAATATAGGTCTTTTACTCTGAAGTTGCATCATTTCTTATGGCACAAAAACTATCCATTATATTCATATATCACAGTTTGTTTACACATACCCAAGAAGAAGTTTTAATTTCTAATTACTGACTACCACAAAAAGAACTGCTATAAATTCTCTTGTACATATAGACACTTTTCCTTCTTTATTTGATTTCTTTGGAATATAAGCCTATTAGTGGGATAGCTGGATCAAAAGGTGTGCAGAGTTTAACAATAATAACTCTTTGGTCATGGTTCCAAATTGCTTTTCAGAATGTTTGAACAGCCCCACCAAGAGTACACTTAGTGGGGGCAGCTGGGGAGCTCAGTGGATTGAGAGCCAGGCCTAGAGACGGGAGGTCCTAGGTTCAAATCCGGCCTCAGACACTTCCCAGCTGTGTGACCCTGGGCAAGTCACTTGACCCCCATTGCCTACCCTTACCACTCTTCCACCTATCAGTCAATACACAGAAGTTAAGGGTTTAAAATTAAAAAAAAAAGAGTACACTTAGTATATCTCTTATCTTCCAGCATTTGTCATATTTGCCAGTCTAATAGGTATGCTATTCTTTGCATTTCTTTAATTATTAGAAACTCAGAAAAATTTTTTAAAATGCGTTTGCTGGGACATTTAGATAGGACAGTGGATAGAGCATCAGGCTTGGAGTCAGGAGAATCTGGGTTCAAATCTGGCCTCAGACACTTCCCTGCTATGTGATCTTGGGCAAGTCATTTAACACCTTGGCCCTTTACTTCTTGGAATCAATAAATGAGACCTTTATCAGAGAAATTTTTGGTAAAGAAATTTTCCCAATTATCTTTTTCTCTTAATTTTTGCTACTTTGGCAAAAGGGCAAGAGAGGCTTTTTATGTTGATAAAACCATCATTAACAAAATTCCTTACCATGAGGAAATTTTGAGATACAGAATAAATATAAATAAATGGGATAATTATTTGTTGAATAAATGAAATCTGCATGAATGAATGAATGAAAAGGCATTTATTAGGAGTTTGCTATTATATTCCAAGCAAAGCACTATATTAAGTGCTAAGAATACAAATATAAAAATAACACAGTTCCTGACCTCAAGGACCATAAATTCTAATGAGGAAATTAACACATATGTGGGAACAGTAGCCCGTGAAGGGAAATATATTCTTGGAAACCACAAAGATAATAAGTGAAACAATAGAACAGTTGACTAACCTCCTTTGAAGAGGCAATGGTAGTGGTGATTTTCTTACAATTCTAATGGGAAGGTGGGGGGGGGGGGTGGTGGTGGCAGAAAATGGCAGGAGTGAAAATGAAGACACAAGTCTCCAGACAATTCACACCTTCACCTTCTCACAGGTATAGTTGGTAGAGCAAAGACAAAAGTAAAAGGTTAGAAAATGTCCAAGATTAAGACATCCCGATAATTCTAGTATTGTACTTTAGGGCAAGATTGAATTTAGTTTATCCATACAGTCATGTCACATTTCTATGTTACTAGTATCATAGGAAGACATGATCTTTAAATTCTGTCTTCAGCAAGAAAAATGCATCTGAAGTTTGAGCCCTAAATCAAATGATTTGCTCATCACTCTGGAAATGGATGTCTTTTCTGACTTTGGAGCTGCTGGAGAATAAGGCAAAATCTTCAACTCCATGCTCTGTTTCTTCCCAGGAGAGATTCCAGATCTATACTCTGATGATGAAATTGAAAATATCATAAGCAATATGAGAAATGAAGTCAAGAATCTGGGTTTGTTTGACAGCATGGAAAATTGCTGGAAGTTCTTCATTAAAAGAGTCCAAAGACAATTAAAGGTAAAGAAGGATTTTTCTGTCCCACAAACAATAGGAATTAGATATGACTTGGGAGAATTAACTCAAATGTTCTAGCTGATTATCAGTGACTGTACTAACCCACTATGTTCACTGTAAGCACAAGTGTAATCACCTGAAACTTTCTTCCTTTTCATTTCTACCTCCTGGCTTCCCTGACTTTCTCTTCAAGTCTCAGCTAAAGTCTCACTTCCTGCTTTTTCTGGTCTCTCTTAATTCTAGCGCCTTTTCTCTAAGATAATTTTTAATTTATCCTTTATTTTTCTTGCTTGTATGTAGTTGTTTGCATGTTATCTCCCCAGTTGAACAGTGATCTCCTTGAGAGTGGAGATTATGCCCTTAGAGGGCTTAAAATTAATTGAATTTCTGCATAGCATTATTACCCCCAAATTCTCTTCCACGTACAACACAGCTATTGAATGAGTCCATATCTCCCAAAGCCTTTCTCCTCATTCTCTGGCACATTGATACTGGATTTTGAAATGCACTCCCAGCTGGAGTTTGTTTTGAATACATTGTCTATGTCTCTAATCCAGAAGAGTTCCTGGACACCCAGGAATTGAACTTTAACTTGCTTACCCAGTGTAATACGGAAAAAACCCTCAAAACAGACAATGAGCCAAGATTTATGACAGTCCTAAATGTACAGGCAAAAATCACAACTGTCCCTGAATGCAGAATTATGCAGATTCAATAAAGAACATTTTACAAAGATTACATGTGTTTAATACTTAACAGGTACCCATCTTAATACTTAAAATGATCTTCTTCATCCCAAAGGTAATACATAAAAGAAAAAGACAAACTAAGTGAGCTTCCACCAAGATAAACTCAAAACAGATACATGAGTTAGACGTAAATGGTGATATTATGAGCAAATTAGTGAAGTTTGAAGAAATCACCTATCAGATCTGTTAAAGCTAAATTAAAAATCTGTTCTTTAATTTCTATAGAGTTTATTAATATTTACCCAAAATAGAGAACATAGATATAGAGGGAGATTATCCCTATTCTAATCTTGCTACATGGGTGCTCCCCTCATGGCTTTCTATCTTAGCCATCATCCTTTCATCATCCAGGGGAATAGAGAAAGACCACTTCCTGGAACTCCCTCTTTTATTTCTTCTCCTTTACCCCTGGATGCTAATCTGATCCTTTCTGGGTCATTGTGCCTAGTTCACTTCTCCCATGATCTATGTTTGGAATGCACTCACATGACACCCAGTCACATGACCTAAAGCTAACAGTCCGAGGACACAGGTAGGATGACCCCAGTACATGATTTCTGGGTGAGGGGGTTCCCTTTATACAATTCCCCCCTTTGATTCTTTGGGAGACCAGCATATTAAAACTTCCTTATTCGGTTTTTCTGAAAGATTAACATTTCAGGTCTCCCCAGTGAATCATTGCATGTATTGTATGTATAAGCTATGTAGCTTATAACTCTAAAGCTTCTCTTACTAGAAGTAAGAAGTAATTTTATACTAGTGTATAATTTTAGAAGTAATTTTATACTAGTGTATAAAATATTGCACTTTACAAAGAGGGAATTACAACAATTTGAGGATAAGAGGAAAAGAAAAGACAAAAAAAAAAAAAACATTGGCAAAACGCCAATTAGGGGACACTCCCCTTTGGCATAAGAATTAAATAAAAGCCAAACTAAGGTACTTGTAGAAACCTGGCAAGGGGAAGTCCAACATCTGAATTTGTCAAACAGCCACTTCCTTGAACCTCAAAACAAGTCTTCTCTCTTGGTGTAGATTCTCATGAATCCTACAGGGATTTTTGGTTTCCTTGACCTTGTGCTTCTTTGCACTGTGCAGTGGCTCTTTTGTGATCCTCTCTTCTGAAATCAGACACAATTATTATTTAAATTTCCATATTACTTAACAATCAATGGCAGGTTTTCATAGTCTAAAGTTTAGGGGTATGCATTGGTATTAGGACTAATAGATAATGTAAACTTATCCTTCAAATCAAAAACATTAATACTGATTCCATGTATTCAAGAACAAAAAATAAGAGGAAAGAAAAAATCAAATATCCTATTATAAATATAAAGAAAAACAATAAAAATTTAAAAATCAGGAATTCATAGTTCACATTCCATGTGACATTGTGTCAGCCAAACAGAGGCACAACACAAAGGTTTCTCACTCAAAAGTGAGCTCTATTTCCTTTCAAACTTGGACATGATCCATGGTATGAGTATACATAATTTTTTTTAAAAGAACATATAGCTAATAACAAAAATGTACTAAAGTGATATTGTATAATGGAACATCTTAGATTAGATTAATATGTAAACTTAAAAACAAAATCAAATATTACAACAAACAGCAAATACAACGTATGTGACAGGATACAGTCACTCAGTATTAGCAGAGAATACCTGTTTTACATGTGAACAATGAATCCAATAGTCCTTTTCTCCAATTTTGATAGCTTTTGGAGTTGCTCACTGGAAATTATATACACCTTTTCTTCTGGGTATAGATCTATTTTTAAAATTGCATTACAGAGACTTCTTCACTATAGGGAGGGGAACAAACTGAAACAGTTAACATCAATAAGGCAATGGGGTCTGAAAGGGCTTAAAATTCACCTCCAGGTTCTTTGAGGTCCCTTCCCCTCCCAAGTACCATCATTCATCTAGATTCCTTTTGCCAGACCTCTGGCTGTACTTTTGGCCATCCCTCTGGTCATTCTGACCATTTCTCTGTAGTACCTCACAATAATAACAGATTCCTTGGCATGGTGCATTATAGTCTGAGTTATAATTTACCCTATTATAATCACTAATCCTGTTAGGGGTTCTATTATTATTATTGTTGTTGTTGTTGTTCTTATTCTTATTATTTCTCAAGCTTCTTCTGTTTCTATTTTCTTGGTTCCTGTTCCTATGATCCAAAGGTACATGGCTTTCCTTCCCACAAGAAATAAGTCATTGGTTGCCTCTTGGGTTCCTTTAAAAGAGCTATGATCTCTGTCTGTCTTACAGCTCTTTCTTTTACTTTTTCCTTTAATTCGGCTATTTATTTCCTTAATTTCTCCTCTAAGTCATTTTTATCCTTCTTTAATCACTTCATTAATTCAGTTTCCTCTCTCTCTTCCTTTTCACAGCTGTCAAAGACATAAACTGCTATTCTCTTTAATTTATTGAGGTCCATAGTGGATCAGAAAGGGCATTTAGTCATAAACTATTTCCTAAGAACCCTGTAGCAGTTATTTACAAACTGTATTCTTATGCGTTTAACATATTTTTCCCTAGAAAGATCTAGGTCAACATACCTGCATTCCACATCAACAAGCTTATCCATGAACTGAGATGGTTTCTCATTTTTGCCTTGCTTCAAGTCTTCAAATTTAGGCCAAATACCTGGCCTGTCAGAACAAGCTCTCATTCCTTTTAGTAATGCATTTCTAGCTTGATATATATATATATAAAATCTTACTCTGAATTTGGATCCCATATAGGATCTTCAGTAGGCCACTAAATTGCACCCTCTCCCTGGGTCTGATTAACAAGAGAAAGGACTTTGCTTCTTTATCTTTCTGTTTGCAGGGCATGAAGCAGGTCATTCCATCTATCCAGTTAAGATTGTAAGTTTGGTAAATGCTTTCAAACTTATTATCACTATAGGTTCATCTTCAAAGGACAGTGTGTTTTTTTTCTTTAAATCTCTCCACATTTTGTGGAGAGAAAGGTATATGATTTCTAGTATTTACTTAGTTCCCTAGTTTATCATAAGGAGCATTCCCTAGTTTATGATAAGGAGCAGGGGTTGGCAACCTTTTTGGCCGTGAGAGCCATAAACACGACATTTTTTAAAATGTAATTTTGTGAGAGCCGTACAGTGCTCACAGTGTGCACTCCTGTAACAGCACCTGAAAAAAATTGACTTAATGGCTCCTGCAGAAAGAGCCATATCTGACCCTCAAAAGAGCCAGATATGGCTCGAGAGCCATATGTTGCCGACCCCTGCCTTAGAGGGAACAGACCTATATTTGAGTTATCTATGGTTTCTGGAGTGAGGAGTTTAGCATCCATGGCACAAATCTATTACTATCAGTGCTCAGAAGGAGCTGTTCTGACTATTGCTGAATGGGCAAGTCAAACAATGAAAGGAACCCAAAACATTTTTTTAATTGCCTTCAATTTTATTGTAGAAAGCAACCAAGCTAGAGTAGTGTTAAATAAGAAACCAATGCAAGGCAATAGTACCAATAATACATATGTATTTATAATAGTAATAATCATTTTTTAAAATTTATTATTATGTTTGAAATAATAAACCATTGAATTAGCATATTTAATTAATTAACATTACATTGAATTAGTTTGGCTTAATTTGGTTTTATTTTATTTTATTCAGTTTATTTAATATTATTAATTTATTCAATTTGATTAAATTCAGTTTGATTATTTGATTATATTTCTTTTTTTTTAATTAAATTGCCTACAGTTTTTACTTCTTGCCTGTAGATGGTGTTATGCTTTCCTGTACTGGCCACCATGCACCGTTAACCACAACTGGGAGCAAGGTGTCTCAACCCCACTGGGAAGCTAGAGAAGTCTGAGGTCAGGGTCCAGAGGGTGGACTGGTGTTCCAGTTCCCACCCTCACAGCCAGGAGCATGGAAGCTCCCCTGGGCTAGGATTGTTGTGGCATTGCAAGCCGAGCAGGAGTAGATAGTGTGGGTAATGGCAAGGGGCCCCTGCTCTGGGCATGCTCAAGGCTTGGTCCAGGAGTGGGGAAGTGGAGAAGCAGAGTAGTCCCAACCTGGCTCCACTCAGCAGGGAGTCAGGGGTTGGGAAAAAGGCTTGGGTGTTGTGGGCTCAGGGACCAGGAGCCCCTGCTGGTATTTTCCCACTTGAGAAGCTCCATAGGAAGTTACCCTAACAAAACTCTGAATTAGGTTTCAATGTTAAGTGGGAGAGCCATTTGTAGTAGGGGTCCTGTAGACCATGGGTAGGGAAGACCTGTAGCTCACAGCAGCAAAACAATGGTTGGCTAGCTGTCACCATTCGGACCAGAGTGGGGCTGTGAGCAGGAGACTTGATCGTAATCCTCACAGCTAAGACCAGTGCTGGCCATGCCATGAACAGGGAGGTCTAGTCTACTCCTCTCTCCAACACTCTGCCTTCAACTAAGCTAAGGCTGGGGCCATATGGAGGCAATCTTACCAAAATCCAGGCAGTGGGGAGAGCAAGGGTGGGAAAAGCAGCAACAACTGAAGTGGCAGCAGCACCAAAAAATGGTGGAAAGCTTCAGCAATATCAGAACAATGGTGATTGGCCATGAGGCTAATCTGTCCTTTTGTTTATTTTACAACTGCTCTGCAAACTTAGAGGAGAAGTGAGGGTCCTTTTCCAAACTGGTCGCCATCTGTTAAAGCTTAATTAAAAATCTGGTCCTTAATTTCCATATTTACTTGAAATAGAGAGCATATAGAGGGAGATTATCCCTATTCTAATCTTGCCATGTGGGTGCTCCCCTCATGGCTTTTTATCTCAGCCATCATCCTTTCATTGCCATGTCTAAAGGAAGACCACTTCCTGGAACCCCTTCTTTTATTTCTTCTGCTTTATCCCTGGATCCTAACCTGATCCTTTCCATGTCATTGTGCCTAGTTCATTTCTCCCATAACCTAGGTTTGGAGTACACTCACTTGATATCCAGTCACGTGACATAAAGTTAGCAGTCCTGGGACACAGGTAGGATGACCCAGTACATGATTCTGGAGGATGGGGTTCCCTTTACACAGATTTATGGAGAGAGGAAGAATTTATGACCAGATAAAAGATAGAGTAGCTCACAAAAGATAAAAAGGTAAAATATTGACAATAAAAAATGTTTAAGTTTTTACACAAACTAATAGCCCTAGGAAGCTATTATCAGTGTGTGAGTGCTGAAGAATGAAATTGGGGTCAGGTGGGAGTAGTTACATAGCTCCATTTAATAATCCTTAGTTACATTTTTATAGAGAATTTTCTGCTAATTCATTGTGTCATTACATAAGAAAGCATTTCAATCTTGTTTATGAAGAGGCAGTACCAGAAACCCAAACCTTTCAAGGGGCCATGAGTTCATCCAGATAACCACCTCTTGCTCAGGTAAACAGGCCCAGGCACAATGACCTTTGACAGAACACAGAAGTGTCTTCTCTGAGATTTATTCATGGCTCCTTCTTTACTAAGTCAGACTGACCCCGACAACAAACAAAACCAGTGCCACTAAAATTAGAAGAAAAGTAGAAAATTAAGAAGAATCTTTGCAGAAAAATTTTAAACAAAAATCTTATTCATATATATGTGTAATATATATGGAAAATCTATAATAGCCATCAGGGACAGCTAGGTGGCTCAGTGCATTGAGAGCTAGGTCTAGAGATGGGAAGTTCCAAGTTCAAATCTGGTGTCAGACACTTCCTAGCACTGTGTGCCTCTGGGCAAGTCACCCATTGCCTAGCCCTTACCTCTCTTCTGTCTTAGAATCAATACAAAGTATTGTTTCTAAGGCAGAAGGTAAGGTTTTAAAAAGGGTTTTAAAAAGAATAGCCATTCCTCAATTGATATATGGTCAAAGCATATGAACAAGCAGTTTTCAGAGGAAGAAATCAAAACTATCAAAAGTCATGTAAAAAAATTCACTAAAAATTAGAGAAATACAAATTAAAATAATTCTGAGGGGGGCAGCTGGGCAGCTCAGTGGATTGAGAGCCAGGCCTAGAGACGGGAGGTCCTGGGTTCAAATCTGGCCTCAGCTGTGTAACCCTGGGCAAGTCACTTGACCCCCATTGCCTACCCTTACCACTCTTCTGCCTTGGAGCCAATACACAGTATTTACTCCAAGACGGAAGGTAAGGGGTTTAAAAAAAATTAAATAATAATAATAATTCTGAGGTTCCACTTCACACCCATAAAAGGAAAAATGTGGGAAAGGATGTAGGAAAATCATTGGAATACTTTTGGTGATCCATCTCTTCTGGAAACCATTTAAGAACTGTACTCTAAAAGCAATTAAGCATAATTTTTGTACAGAACCTTTCACCCAGCAAAACACTAGTACTAGGCCAAAGAGATTAAAGACAGAGGGAAAAGACCTGTACTTACAAAAATATTTATAGCAACTCTTTTTGTGGTGGCAAAAAATTAGAAGCTAAGGGGAGTCGCTAAACAAGTTATGATATATGAATGTGAAAAAAACTGTTGTACTATATAAGAAATGAAAGAGATAGTTTCAGAAAAATTTGGCAAAATTTGTATGAACTGATGCAAAGTGAAGTGAGTAGAACCAAACAATTTACACAATAATATTGTAAAGACTGTAAAGATAATCAACTGTGAAAGACTTTGTAACTTTTGATCAATGAAATAACCTATCATAATTCAAAAAAGTCATGCCAAAATAGACTATCCACTTCCATCTAGAGAACTGAAGGACTCAGAGTACAAATTGGAACATATTTTTTCTTCTGGATAGAGATAATACATAAATTAGTTTTGCTTGATTTCATATTCATAATAGGTTGTATATTTCTTGCCTTTTCAATGGATGAAAGAGAGAATTTGAAACTAAAAATAAAATTAATATTTTTAAAAGATAAAAAGTAGTAACCATGTTTTGTCTTTTCTTTGTATCCCTAGCACTTAGTACAGTGCCTGGCACACAGAAGGTATTTAATGAATGCTTGTTGACTATTTCAAAGATGTGTTTCCTATCACTATATGGGAACCATGTTACCAAGGAAACACATGAAGTCCTCAGTTTCTGGGACAGAAATATTTGCACATCTTTAAAGATATGAAGCAACCTTTGTGTTTGCTTTTCTATTTTCCAAGTGATAAAGAAGCTTGAGGCTATATCTATTTCTCTGGTTAGTATTTTCCTTGTTCTTTCTTCATTCTCTATCACTTCTGTTTCCTCAGGTTGTACTCTGCTTCTCCCCTGTGGGGAATAAGCTCAGAGTCCGCAGCAGGAAATTTCCAGCCATTGTGAACTGCACAGCCATTGATTGGTTTCATGAGTGGCCCCAGCAGGCACTAGAGTCAGTGGGCCTGCGTTTCTTACAAAACATAGAGAACATTGATGTAAGTGTGGAAATAGAAAGCCAAACTGCCACTCTCTGGGAAGTTTACCACCTTTGAGAAGAGTTTTTTGTTGGTTCTAAACAACAGGATCTTCCCCAGAATGTCAGGGTTAAAGTGAAAACCCATAACCCTTCCTAGAATGGAATGGAAGCCAAGTTTTAGAGACTAGGGGGTGGGAGGAGGAAGTAATCTGTGTTTATAGTATGGGGAGCTGTTTTGTAACCATCTCTTTTATTTCAGCCTGCAGTAAAAGAGTCAATTAGTAAATTCATGGCTTATGTACACACGAGTGTCAACCAAATGTCCCACTCTTACCTGAACAATGAAGGGCGGTATAATTACACCACCCCAAAATCCTTCCTGGAACAGATCAGACTCTATCAGAACCTACTGGTCAAGAATGGCAATGAGCTGACATCAAAAATGGAGAGGCTTAAGAATGGATTGCAGAAGCTTCACAGTACATCTGCCCAGGTGAGCACAACTTAGTAGTTTTTATCATTTTAGTTCATTGAGGTCTTCCAGTTGGATTCAAAATCTAAGACTTTGGATTTTGAGTTTCTTGGGATCCTCAAAAGATGTGCTAGGATCTTGAGAAGTATAGTCTAGTATTTAAAAAAGGCTGGATAATCTTTCTAGTCAGAGGAAAAAATATGATTGATATTATAGTTTGTACTGGATGGGGATGGGATATCTTTTCATTGGGAAGAAGAGAAGCAGCCACAAAGGAGAGAAGCTGAAAGAGGACACTTTGAATGGAAACATTGAACTAATTGTATAAAAATCCTGCTGGGACGAAAAGAGATCTGTCTTCTTTGAGGAAATCCAACTGGCTGGTAAATCATTTCCTCTTTTGTCTAAAATGGTAGAGGTTTAAGTTCTAAGTTTCTGTATCCTTTAGTTAATATGTTCTTACAATTTTATTCAGATCTTTTTTTCTAAATAAAGATAAATTGTTGTTTTGGGTTTTTTTACCCTTACCTTCCATCTTAGAATTGATACTAAGTACAGTGGGTAAGGATTAGGCAATTGGTGTTAAATGACTTGCCCAGTGTCGCACAGCCAGGAAGTATCTAAGACCATATTTGAATGCAGGCCTCTTTCATCTCCAGGTCTACCTCTATATCCATTGAACCACCTATCTATCCCAATACAATTGTTATCAATTAGGAGATGGTAGTGACTATTTAAATATAAATTTTTTTTTGCTTTTATACTAAGGATTTTTTTTCTAACCTGGTGACTAGTGATCTAATGAAAGAGATAGCATTCAAATAACTATGCATAAACAAGACATAGAATAAATTGGGGAAACTATCAAAGAGAAGACATGAAGATTAAGGAAGACTGGGAAAGACTTCTTGGAGAAGACAATACTTTAGCTGAGGCTTGAAGGAAAGCAACCTATGAAAGTCAAGATGAAGAAGAAGAAAGTTATAGGCATGAGAGACAACCCAGGAAAAATCCCATGGTCAGAGATGGAGAGTGGAAAAGAGTCTGATGTATGAAGACTTGAAAGAAAGAAAGGAGCCAGATTATAAAGGACTTTTTTAAAAAGCAAAGCAAAATAAGACCCAAGAGGATGCTATATTTGAGATAGACTGGAATGAGGAGATAGACTATAACAAAAGCTGAGTGCCATTGTAATAAGGAATAAGTCAAGGTAGATAAGTGAAAAATTTAGAAAATTATATTGGAAAATGCAAGCTTGAGCTGAACATTCTAAGGGCTTTTGGAATGTGGCTGAAAGATCACAGGGCTTTTGAACTCTGGGACAGTTGTGAGTTTTTGCCACTGGTGGAGGAACTTGTGCCCTGATCTCACTGGAGAAACCCCACTTGGACTGCATGTTGAGGAACTACAAATAGGTCTGCATAAGTAGCTTTGGAGGGTGGACCTCCAGGTCTGTGACAGCCTATTGGAGTTTGTGGACTGTACTAACACCCTGGACCCTGGGACAGCTGAGAACATTGTTGGAGCAAGCAGTGAGATCCCCAAAACCCTGTCAAGCTTGCATTTAGCCTAGTATAGTGTAGTATAAGTTTTATCTTCCCTGCCCTGATTTCCTGGACCATCTAAACCCCTGTTTCTTCCCTCCTTTAGCTATTAAGAATAGTTTGCCCCATTTCCCATTTGCCCTACCTTATTTTATTATTAAAATCCTTTAATGTTACCTTATTTTATTATTAAAATCCTTTAATGTTACTTTAATGTTGTCTCAATATAACCCCAAAGGACTCACAAAAGGTTAATTAGTTCCCCTGGCTAAGTTGAGTGTTTAACTGCCATACCAAGTATTCCTGTCACCCCCCTTTCCCCTATTTCACCACCAAATCAAGACATTCAAATTGTGTTGCTGGAGAAGACTTTAGAGAGTACCTTGGGCAGCAAGGGAATCAGAGCAATCACTATTCAAAGAAATAAACTCTAATTCACTGGAAAGGCAAATACTGAAGCTGAAGCTTAAATACTTTGGCCACATAGTGAGAAGACAGGATTCATTGGGAAAAAAATTCTGATGATGGAGAAGACTGAAGCCAAAAGGAGGAGGAAAAGCAGCAAATAAAATGGATAGTGTCATGAAAACAATATGAGTTTGGACAGAGTTGGGAACATAGTGGAGAACAGAAGGGCCTGGCATGCTGTGGTCCACAAGATCATGAAGAGTTGATCACAACCTAACAACTAAACAATAACAACAGAATAGGTAAATCCTTGACATGGGGCTAACAATCAGCAGGCTATTGCAGTATGGTCAAGGCATGAGATAATGAGGGCCTACAAGAGGATGCTTGCAATGTCAGAAAAGAGAAAGATGTCTGTCTAAGAGATGTTACCAATGTAAAAATAACAGAACTTAATAACTGATTGGATATAGGAAGTAAGAGAGTGAGGAGTCAAGGATGAAACATAGATTTTGAGCCTGATTGGGAGGATGCTAAAGTCTCAACAATAATAAGGAATTTAGAAAGAGGAAAGATGTTGGCTGGAAACTTAATGAGTTCGATTTTAGACATGTCCTTTTATAAAAGTGGGAGATCCACAGGGGTGGATATTTTTAGACTTTTCCAATGGGTTGGATCAGTTTTGCTTATTTTCTTTTTTCTTCAAAGATATCAAGTAGTTTATTGGATGATTCTGAGATGAGAGGGGATACTAGGGAGATTTTTGGTAATATAAAAGTAATAAGAGTTCCTGCTTAAGATGGAGGCAGAAAAAAAGCAGCTACTTAACCTCTCCTAACCAAAACATACAGGACTCCTCAAGAAGACATAAAAACAAACACAGAGGAACAAAGGGACCCCACAACAGGGCACAGCATTGGAGGTACGTGGAATCAGGACATTTCCATGCTATAAAGGGGTGAAACACCTCTCACTAAAACGCGAGCTGAGCAACACCCTCCCCTACCCCACACCACCTACAGTGCCAAAGCCAGCACACAAGAGTTAGAGCAAATTTGGGGCACGGATTAAGTCCTTGGCAGCTACCTGGGGACACCAGGGCCTGCTCCTAATAGCAGCAAGACTTAAGATCCCAGGAGGCTAAAGAATACACGTGGACTTTGAACGCAGACCCTTAGCACAGTCACAAGTGCGGGCCTGGATGCAAGCCCAGACACGAATCCTGAGTGCAGAAATACTAAAAATCAAGGGAGAAATTAATAAAATCGAAAGTAAAAGAACTATTGAATTAATAAATAAGACTAGAAGCTGGTATTTTGAAAAAACAGATAAAATAGACAAAGTACTGGTCAATCTAATAAAAAAAAAAGGAAAGAAGCAAACCAAATTGACAGTATCAATGATGAAAAGGGAGACCTCACCCCTAATGAAGGGGACATTAAGGAAATCATTAAAAACTATTTTGGCCAATTATATGGCAATAAATATAGTAATCTAGGTGATGTGGATGAATATTTACAAAAATACAAATTGCCTAGATTAACAGCAGAAGAAATAGAATACCTAAATAATAACATATCAGAAAAAGAAATTGAACAAGCCATCAAAGAACTCCCTAAGAAAAAATCGCCAGGGCCTGATGGATTCACAAGTGAATTCTATCAGACATTCAAAGAGCATCTAATCCCAATACTATACAAATTATCTGATATAATAAGTAAAGAAGGAGCCCTACCAAATTCCTTTTATGACACAAATATGGTACTGATTCTAAAGCCAGATAGATCAAAAACAGAGAAAGAAAACTACAGACTAATCTCCCTAATGAACATAGATGCAAAAATTTTAAGTGGAATATTAGCAAAGAGACTCCAGCAAGTGATCAAGAGGATCATCCACCATGATCAGGTGGGATTTATACCAGGATTGCAAGGATGGTTCAAAATTAGGAAACCATCCACATAATTGACCATATCAAAAATCTAACAAACAAAAATCACATGATTATCTTAATAGATGCTGAAAAAGCCTTTGATAAAATACAGCATCAATTCCTATTCAAAACCCTGGAAAGTCTAGGAATAGAAGGACCTTTCCTAGAAATAATAAACAGTATATACCTAAAACCATCAACAAGTATCATATGTAATGGGGATAAATTAGAAGCCTTTCCAATAAGATCAGGAGTGAAACAAGGATGCCCATTATCAGCTCTATTATTTAACATTGTACTAGAAACACTAGCAGTTGCAATTAGAGAAGAAAAAGAAATTGAAGGTATCAAAGTGGGCAAGGAGGAAACTAAGCTATCACTCTTTACAGATGATATGATGGTCTACTTAAAAAATCCTAGAGAATCAACTAAGAAGCTTGTAGAAATAATCAACAATTTTAGCAAAGTTGCAGGATACAAAATAAATGCACATAAATCATCAGCATTTCTATATATTTCCAACACATCACAGCAGCAAGAGGGAGAAAGAGAAATACCATTTAAAATCACCCTAGACAATATAAAATAATTAGGAATCTATCTACCAAAACAAACACAGGAATTATACGAAAACAACTACAAAACACTTTCCAAACACTTAAAACTAGATCTAAACAATTGGAAAAATATTGATTGCTCATGGGTAGGATGAGCTAACATAATGAAAATGCCCATTCTACCCAAATTAATTTACCTATTTAGTGCCATACCTATCAAACTACCAAAAAACTTTTTTACTGAATTAGAAAAAACTATAACAACGTTCATTTGGAATAACAAAAGATCAAGAATATCAAGGGAAATAATGGGAAAAAATGTGAAGGAAGGGGCATAGCAGTACCAGATATTAAACTGTATTATAACACAGCGGTCATCAAAATGGTATGGTACTGGCTAAGAGACAGAAAGGAGGATCAGTGGAATAGACTTAGGGTTAATGACATCAGCAAGACAGTGTATGATACACCCAAGGAGCCCAACTTTCAGGACAAAAATCTACTATTTGACAAAAACTGCTGGGAAATTTGGAAAACAATATGGGAGAGATTAGGTTTAGATCAACATCTCACACCCTACACCAAGATAAATTCAGAATGGGTGAATGACTTTAATATAAAGGGGGAAACTATAAATTAGTTAAGTGAACATAGAATAGTTTACTTATCAGATCTCTGGGAAAGGAAAGATTTTAAAACCAAGCAAGAGTTAGAGAAAATTACCTAATATAAAATAAATGGTTTTGATTACCTCAAACTAAAAAGCTTTTGTACAAACAAAAACAATGCAGCCAAAATCAGAAGGGAAAAAACAAATTGGGAAAAAATCTTCATAACAAAAAACTCTGATATGGGTCTAATTACTCAAATATACAGGGAATTAAATCAATTGTATAAAAATCAAGCCATTCCCCAGTTGATAAATGGGCAAGAGACATGAATAGGGAATCTTCTGATAAAGAAATCAAAACTATCAATAAGCACATGAGAAAGTGTTCCAAATCTCTAATAATTAGAGAAATGGAAATCAAAACAACTCTGAGATATCACCTCACACCTAGCAGATTGACTAAAATGAAAGAAGGGGAGAGTAATGAATGCTGGAGGGGATGTTGCAAAACTGGGACATTAATGCAGTGTTGGTGGAGTTGTGAACTGATCCAACCATTCTGGCTGGCAACTTGGAACTTTGTTCAAAGGGCTATAAAAGAATGCCTGCCCTTTGATCCAACCATAGGTTTGTACCCCAAAGAGATCATAGATAAACAGACTTGTACGAAAATATTTATAACTGCACTCTTTGTGATGGCAAAAAATTGGAAAATGAGGGTATGCCCTTCAATTGGGGAATGGCTGAACCAATTGTGGTATATGCTGGTGATGGAATACTATTGTGCTAAAAGGAATAATAAACTGGAGGAAATCCATGTGAACTGGAAAGACCTCCAGGAATTGATGCAGAGTGAAAGGAGCAGAGCCGGAACTTTGTACACAGAGACCAATACACTGTGGTAAAATAGAATGTACTAGCATAAATGCAATAATCCAGGACAATCTGGAGGGATTTGTGGAAAAGAATGCTACCCACATTCAGAGGAAGTACTACAGGAAACAGAAGAAAAACAACTGCTTAAACACATGGGTTGAGACAGACATGATTGGGGATGTAGACTCGAAACTACCACACCAATGCAACTATCAACAGTTTGGAAATAGGTCTTCATCAATTACACATGTTAAAACCAGTGGAAATACACATCTGCCATTGGGGGGGGGAAACTAGGGGGGTGTTAAGGGGAAAGTAAGAGCATGAAATATGTAACCATGTTAACTTTTCAAAAAAATAAATATTAATAAATGTTTAAAAAATAATAATAATTTTAAATATTATTGCAGTAGTACATGCCAGAGATGAAGTGAGCTTAAACCAAGATAGTGGCCATGAGAGTAGAGAGAAGGGGACACATATAAAAGAAGTAGCAGATATAGAATCAATAAGTCTTGGTAATTAAGTGAGTATGAGAGATAAGACAATGTGGTATACTTAGGAGAAATAATAAAGTAAGAAAGAAGGGTAATTTTCTTGGGAAAGATACCAAGTCCTGTCTGGGACATGTTGAACTTGAAATGTCTATCCAGGAGACAAGCTCATAATTTGACCCTGAAAATCAAGAGCTATATATGAAGAAGGCATGTGTAGATTCAGAAGTTAGAACCCAGCGGAGCTGATAAATTTACTGAGGGAATATGTAGAGATAAACCTGTGAAAGAACAATAGAGTATATCCACACTTAAAAGGTGACATAGATAATAGCCCACAAAAAGACAGAAAACCAGAAAAAAGCAGTTTCATGAAAGCTAAGAGAAGAAGGACTGACTATGTAGGGGAAGGAAGTAACAAATATTGCTTTTTAATGTAAAAAGGAAGATGAGAGATGAGAAGATGAGAGCCTTAGAAAAAGCTATTGGATTTAGCAAGAGATCATTGGCAAATTTGAACAATAATTTTGATCAATTAGTAATGCAATAAGTTGAAAAAGGAGAATATAAAAAAGAGGAAATAGTGAGTATAAATGACTTTTTCTAATAATTTGGGTATAAACAAGAGAAAATATATAACATGGTAACTGCAAGTGATGGCAAGTTTAAAGGAAGATTTTCTAAGGATAGAACAGTCCCTGGATATATTTATAGGTTGAAGAGAAGGAGTCACTGACTGAAAATAGTCATTAAACAGGCATATCTAAGGGAGAACGTAAAAGACATGTTTGAATGAAACATTTTCTTGCCATGTTCAGATTTGAGAGTTTTTGCAAAAGGATGGCTTTCTGTGTCTGAGATTATATACAAAGGAAGAGGGAACAGGATGCATTTAACAGAAACCCATTTAAATTTCCTGCCCTAGAGCAGAAGTGCTATTTGATGTGCTTAAAGCCATTTCCTTTCTGTTATTTGGTAAGAGTTATCTAAATGTGGCTGATAGACCCCTTGTTTGACTCTACGGAATGCCTCGCATTCCATAAAGCCCTTTCCCATTGGCGGATGATTATTTACTTAGACTTAAGGTCATAAGCCATAGCTGCAATCAACATACACAAAACAGCTCCTACTTCAGTTTTCGCAAATCCCTTGTGACTTAAAAAGGAACAAAAAGTTGAGTTTGCTGACTGAAGTGATTATGTGACTCAATCATTTTGATTTACAATTGTGTCTTTGTCCTTGTGGAAATAACCTTCTGCAGCTGAACAAAATAAAATCCAACAAAAAGCAGGACTCCATCTGAAGTTAACACTAAATCTGCAGTGAACACCAATTACAATTAAAGAATATATTAAAGAATAATCTTGTTCTTTACTTTTCAAATCTGGCATAAAAGAGGAATTATCAGCAGTCTAAGTACCAGTTTTATTTTTTCTCCTTATACACTTTGCATTATAAAGGCTTTGAATTTATTTGATGTATTCCAGGAGCTCTACAGTAATCTTTGCCTTTTATACAAAATAAACAGCAAAAGAATGAGAAACACAGTGGTTACTCTGCTCTAAAGAGATATATTCTGTATTGTAAATATAAATGCTCTTTTTACATCTAGAAATCAATTGATTCTTCTTTTCTGTGGAAGTGACCCAGCAAGAATGTTCCTGGCAATAGTTAGAGAATTTTCCCTTTATTCAAAAGAGAATTATTTATTAGGCACCAGTGACATATATCATTTTAGCTTCCCAGACACTAAAATTTTCTAACTGAAGAACTAAGCTTTGGTCTATTATATATTCATGCTATCCAGCTTTAAACTGATTCTGGCAGCTATTCTTAAATTTCAATTTTTTTTTTAATTTCTTACCAACTTCCAGGGGGAAATACCTCCAGAGTATGAATTCTATATATTTTTTAATTTAATTAATTAAGAATATTTTTTCATGGTTACATGATTCATGTTCTTTCTTCCCCCCTTCTGCCTCCCCCTTCCCAGAGTTGATGAGCAATTCCACTGGGTTTTACATGCATCATTGTTTAAAATCTATTTTCATGGGGCAGCTGGGTAGCTCAGTGGAGTGAGAGTCAGACCTAGAGACAGGAGGTCCTAGGTTCAAACCCGGCCTCAGCCACTTCCCAGCTGTGTGACCCTGGGCAAGTCACTTGACCCCCATTGCCCACCCTTACCAATCTTCCACCTATGAGACAATACACCGAAGTACAAGGGTTTAAAAAAATCTATTTTCATATTATTATTTACAGTAGAGTGATTGTTTAGAATCTACATACCCAACCATATCCCCATTGAACCATGTGATCAAGCAGCTGTTTTTCTTCTGTGTTTCTACTCCCACAGTTCTTTCTCTGGATGTGGATAGCATTCTTTCTCAAAAGTCCCCCTGAATTATCCTGGATCATTGCATTGCTGCTAGTAGAAAAGTGGACTATATTCGATTGTGCCACAGTGTATGAGTCTCTGTGTACAAGGTTTTCCTGATTCTGACCTTTCACTTTGCATCAATTCCTGGAGGTCATTTGATTTCTCATGAATTTCCTCCAGATTATTATTACACAATAGTATTCTATCACCATCTGATACCACAATTTGTTCAGCCATTCCCCAATCAATGGACACCCCTTCATTTTCTAGTTTTTTTTTCCTCCACAAAGAGAATAGCTATGAATATTTTTGTATATGTATTTTTCCCTATTATCTCTTTGGAGTACAAACCCAGCAGTGATATGGTTGCATCAAAAGGCAGGCAGTCTTTTTTTTTTTTTTTTAACCCTTACCTTCCATCTTGAAGTCAATACTGTGTATTGGCTCCAAGGCAGAAGAGTGGTAAGCGTGGGCAATGGGGGTCAAGTGACTTGCCCAGGGTCACACAGCTGGGAAGTGTCTGAGGTCAGATTTGAACCTAGGACCTCCCGTCTCTAGGCCTGACTCTCAATCCACTGAGCTACCCAGCTGCCCCCTCAGGCAGTAATTCCAAAGTGCCTTCCAGAATGGTAGAATGGTTGTATCAATTCACAACTCCACCAGCAATGCATTAGTGTCCCAATTTTGCCACATCCCCACCAACATTTATTATTTTCCTTTGCTGTCGTATTGGCCTATCAGAGTTGTTGTTGTTTTGGTTTTTTTGTGTGTGTGTTTCTCTGATTATGAGAGATTTAGAACACTTTTTCATGTGCTTATTGATAGTTTTGATTTCTTTATCTGAAAACTGCCTATTCATATCCCTTGCCCATTTATCAACTGGGGAATAAATAACTTGATTTTTTGTACAACTGATTTAGCTCCTTATATATTTGGGAAATAAAACCTTTGTCAGAGAGTTTTGTTATAAAAATATTCTCCCAGTTTGTTGCTTTCCTTCTAATTTTTGTTGCATTAGTTTTGTTTCTACAAACACTTTTTAATTTGATATAATCAGTCATTCATTTTACATTTTGCAATATTCTCTATCTCTCACTTAGTTTTAAATTCCTTCCTTTCTCACAGATCTGACTATTCTTTGTTAACCTAATTTATTTATGATTTCACTCATTATGTTTAAGTCATTTACCAATATTGAATTTATTTTGGAATAGGATTTAAGATGTTCATCTAATTCTAATTTTTCCCATATTCTTTTCCAATTTTCCCAGCAGTTTTTGTCAAATGGTGAGTTCTTGTCCACAAAGCTGGAATCTTTGGGTTATTTGAACACTTATCTTGGTGAGGCCATTTACCCCAAGTCTATTCCATTGATCCACTCTTCTGTCTCTTAACCAGTACCATATTGTTTTGATGATTACTGCTTTATAATACAGTTTAAGATTTGTACTGCTAGGCCCCCATCCTTCACATTTTTTTTTCATTAGTTCCCTTGATATTCTTGATCATTTTTTCTTCAAGATATAACTTTTTCTAATTCTATTAAAAAGTTTTTTTGGTAGTTTGATAGGTATGGTACTGAATAATTAGATTAATTTGGGTAGGATTGTTATTTTTATTTTATTAGCTCATCCTACCCAGGACCAATTAATGTTTTTCCAATTATTTAGATCTAGTTTTAATTGTGTAAAAAGTGTTTTGTAATTGAGTTCATATAATTCCTGTGTTTGTCTTGGCAGATAGATTTGCAAATATTTTATATTGCCTATGGTGATTTTAAACAGAGTTTCTCTAACTCTTGCTCCTGAGTTTTGTTTGAAGTATATAGAAATGCTGATGATTTATGTGGGTTTATCTTGTACCCTACAACTTTGCTAAAGTTGTTAATTATTTCCACAAAATGTTAGTTGATTTTCTGGGCTTCTTTAAGTAGACCGTCATATCATCTGTAAAGAGTGATAATTTAGATTCCTCATTGCCTACTTTGATCCCTTCAATTTCTTTTTCTTCTCTAATTGCTACTGCTAGTGTTTTTAGTACAATATTGAATAAAAGAGGTGATAAGGGCATCCTTCTTTCAATCCTGATCTTATTGGGAAGGCTTCTTACTTGTCTCCATTGCAGATGATACTTGCTGATGGTTTTAAATATATGCTGTTCATGATTTTGAGGAAAGGCCCTTCCATTTCTATACTTTATCAAATTTTCAATAGGAATAGGTGTTGTATTTTGTCAAAAGTCTTTTCTGCATCTATTGAGGTAATCATATGATTTCTGTTAGTTTAGTTATTGATATAGTCAATTATGTAGATGATTTTCCTAATGTTAAACCAGCCTTGCATTCCTGGTATAAATCCTACTTGGTCATAGTGCATAATCCTTGTGATGACTTGCTGTAGTCTCTCTTCTAGTATTTTATATAAGCTTTTTTTACATCTATGTTCATTAAGGAGATCAGTCTCTAGTTTTCTTTCTCTGTTTTTGGTCTTCCTGGTTTGAGAATCAGTATCATATTTGCATCATAAAAAGAGTTTGGCAAGACTCCTTCTTTGATTATTTTGTCAATTTGTGTAGTATTGGGATTAGTTGTTCTTTAAATGTTTGATAGTATTCACTTGTGAATCCATCTGGCTCTGGGGATTTTTTCTTAGGGAGTTCATTGATGGCTTATTCAATTTTTTTTTCTGAAATGGGATTGTTCAAGTATTCTATTTCCTCTTTTGTTAATCTAGGCAATTTATATTTTTTGAAATATTGATCTACTTCACCTAGATTGCCATATTTATTGCCACATAACTGAGCAAAGTAATTCTTAATAACTACCTTAATTTCCTCTTCATTAAATTCCTCTTTCCTCTTCATTTGATACTGTTAATTTGATTCTCTTCTTTCTTTTTTATTAGATTAACTAGTATTTTATCTATTTTATTTGTTTTTTTTTCAAAGTACTAGCTGCTAGTCTTATTTATTAGTTCAATAGTTCTTTTGCTTTCACTTTGATTAATTTTTCCTTTAAGTTTTAGAATTTCCAATTTAGTTTGTATCTGGGATTTTAAATTTGTTCTTTTTCTAATTTTTTAAGTTGCAAGCCCAATTCATTGATCTCTTCCCTCTCTATTTTGTTGGTATAGGCATACATTTCCCACCGAGTACTGCTTTGGCTATAGCCCATAGGTTTTCATATGATGTCTCCTCATTGTCATTCTCTTTAATGAAGTCTGTAATTCTTTCTATGATTTCTTCTTTGACCCACCAGTTTTGAAGAATTAGATTTTTTTAGTTTCCAATTAACTTTAAATTTGCCTTTCCATGGACCCTTGTTAATTATTTTTTTACTGCATTCTGATCTGAAAAAGTGGCATACATTATTTATGCTTTTCTGCATTTGTTTGCAATATTCCTATGCCCTAGTACATGGTCGATCTTTGTATATGTGCCATATAATGCTGTGAAGAAAGTATATTCCTTTTTATCTCTGTTCAGTTTTCTCCAGATAGCTATTAACTCTAATTTTTCTAGTATTTCATTTACTTCCCTTCTATCTCATTTATTTTTTTGGTTCTATTTGTCTAGTTCTGAAAGGGGAAGGTTGAAATCCCACATTAGTATGGTCTTACTATCTCTTTCCTCCTTGACTTCCTTCAATTTTTCCTTTAGAAATCTAGATGCCATACCATTTGGTTCATAAATGTTTAGTGTTGATAATACTTCATTGTTTATAGTCCCTTTTAGCTAAATGAAATTTCCTTCCTTATTTCTTTTAATCAGATAAATTTCTACTTTGGCTTTGTATAGTATCATGATTGCTACTCCTGTTTTTGTTTTTTTGTTTTTTTACTTTAGATGATGTGTAATAAATTCTGCTCTAGCCTTTTACTTTGAATCTGTGTATGTCACTTTTCTTTAAATGTGTTTCTTGTAGGGTTCTGTTTTTTAATCCATTCTGCTATCCACTTCCATTTAATGGGTGAGTTCATTTTATTCACCTTTAGCATTATGATTATTAACTATGTTTTCCCCTCCATAGTATTATTCCCTTTAGATCCTGCTGTATTCCCTTTCACTCTGTTCCTCCTCACCAATATTTTGCTTTTTGTCACCCCTCCAGTTCCCCTTTCTTTAATTACTGTCTTTCCCTTGTCTTGTTCCCCTTCTTCTTATGTAGGGTGATAGAATCCTATACCCTACTAAGTATACTCTTTTTTCTGTCTCTGAGCCAGTTACAATGAGAGTAAAGTTTAAGCATTGCCTGTTGCCACCCTTATCCTCCCTTCTTGGTACTGATTTTTCTTACCTCTTTATGTTATATAATTTATCCCATTCTAACTCTCTCTTCCCTTTTCCCTCAGTGTAACCCCCTCTTTCAGCCCTTGATTTTTACATATCATTCATATGCATACATATCATACATACATATCATTCCATATCATTACATTTACATACACATTATAGTCAGCTTATTTCTCCACCCTCTTTCTGAGTAAATTTCTTCTATCTTGTCCACTACTAAGAGTAATTTTTGACAAATATGGAGATTGTCTTTCCATGTAGACATAAAAACATTTTCACCTTAATGAGTTCCTTGAATTTTTTCTTTCTTATTTACCTTTCTGGGCTTCTCTTCTGTCTTGTATTTGGCCTTCAGATTTTTTTGTTTAGGTCTGGCTTATTCCTCAGGAATGCTTGGAAATCTTCTATCTTATTGAATACCACTCCCCCCCCCCCAGAAGTTTTGCTGGATTGGTGCCTCTGGGTTGTAAACTCAAATCTTTTGCCTTCCAGAATATCATATTCCATGCTTTATGATCCTTTAATGTAGAGGCTTCTAGGTCCTAAGTGATCCTGACTGTAGCTCCATGATATATATGAATGGTTTCTTTTTAGCCGTTTGTAGTATCTTTTCCTTGATCTGGTAGTTCTTGAACTTGGCTATAACATTCCTGGGAGTTGTCAATTGGGGATTTAATGCAGGAGGTGATTTGTGGATTCTTTCAATCTCTACTTTACCCTCTTGTTCAAGAATATCAGGGCAGTCTTCTTGGATAATTTCCTCTAGAATGATGTCCACGATTTTTCTCTTGTCAAGATTTTCCAATAGTCCAGTAGTCCAGTAATTCTTAAATTGTCTCTTCTGGATCTATTTTCCACGTTGTTTTATCATTGATGTATTTCATATTTTCCTCAATTTTTTCATTCTTTTGATTTTTTAAAATAGACTTCCTGCCTTGTGGAGTCATTTGCTTCTAGTTGTTGGATTCTAATTTTTAAACACTAAATTTCATCTCTGATTTTTTGATCATCCTTTTCCTTTTTATTTTTTTTGTAGGCCATCTTTCACTTTCTTTGCCTTGTTTTCAAGCTGGTCAATTCTGGCTTTTAAGATACTGCTTTCTTATTTTAGTTCATGTGCCTCTGTTTCCAGGTGATCTATTTTGCTTTTTAAGTTCTCGTCCCAACTATCTTTAGCCTCTCTTAATTGTTTTTTTGAATTGTGCTTTGAGTTCTTCCAAAGCCTGAGTCTAATTTGCTAGAGTTCCTGAGTTTTTCTTGGTGTTCCTTTGTCCTCCTCTGTTCCATTTGCTCTTTGTTCATTACCTAGATAGAAGGTGTCCATTGTAATTTATTTTTTCTTTTTCTGTTGTTTACTCATATTTTTTCCTTCTTTCCCTCTGTCATTGGCTATATTCTTGTTCCTTTGCTTATTTGACAGATCTGTGGGTTTGGGCTATTCTGTCCCGAAGGACCTTCTTCTCTGTTCTGCTGATTAACTGGATTAGGCTGATGGAGCTGGCCTATTGTATTAATGTATCCTGAGAACAGAACTCCCCCACCTGTCAGCAGAAATTTTTAAGCTGAATCGAGCAGGAGGATCCCCCAGCTCTATCCTTTTGTTTTATTTGGTTTTGTGTCCCCTCAAAATGCTTTGTTTTTGATTGGTGTGGAAGGGTTTTCACAGTGACTTTCACTGCTTCTAAGCTGCCATCTTGACTCTGCCTCCTCTATATTATTTATCACCCATATTTACTTCCATATTTATTTAGTATCTACCATATGCAAGACCCCTGTGCTATGACACTTGTCATGTTGTGGAAGAAGATCCAAATTAAACAACAACAAAAACCACGAAGAAAATAAAGTGAAAAATAATATGCTTTCATTTGTATTCAGACTCCATTAGTACATTCTCTGGAAGTGGAAAGCATTTTTCATCATGAATGTTTTGGAATTGTCTTGGATCCTTGCATTGCTAAGAATAGCCAGGCTATTCATATTTGATCATTGTACAATATTACTGTTACTATGTACAATGTCCTCCTGTCTATGCTCATTTCACTTTGCATCATGTAGGTTTTTCTGAAATCATCCTACTTGCTAGTATTCCATTATATTTATAGACCACAACTTGTTGAGTCATTCCCCAAATGACAGATTTTCCTTCAATTTCCAATTCTATGCCACCACAAAAAGAACTGCTGTCAACATCTTTGTATCAGTTTTCTTTCTTTTCTTTTTATTTCTTTGGGATATAGACGTAGTAGTGGTATTGTTATATCAAAGATTATGCTCAGTTTTATAGACCTATAAAATAGTTCTAAATTGCTCTCCAGAATGGTTGGATCAATTCACAGCTCCAAGAGCGCATTAGTTACTTATAGCTGCCCATTTTGTTGTGGCAAAAAATTGGAAAATGAGGAGGTGCCCCTCAATTGGAGAATGACTGAAGAAATTGTGGTATATGTTGGTGATGGAATACTATTGTACTGTAAGGAATGATGAACTGCTTGATTTCTATATGACCTGGAAAGACCTCCATGAACTGATGCAGAATGAAATGAGCAGAACCAAGAGAATATTGTACACAGTAACTGAAACACTGTGGAGTGACCAAATGTAATTCACTCTACTATGAATAACAATGCAATGATCAAGAACAATCCCATGAAACTTATGAAAAAGAATGCTATCGACATCTAGAGAAAGAACTATGGGAATAGAGATACAAGAGAAAAATATATGATTTATCACTTTTTTTATATTGGGTATATGACTTGGGTTTGTGGTTTTTAAAAAATAACATTACAAATTTGATTAATATGGAAATAGTTTTTAAGTAATAAGACATGTATAAACCAGTGGAATTACTTGTCAGCTCCAGGAAGGGGGAGGAAGGAGAGGAGGGAGAGAACATGAATCATGTAACTATTGGAAAATATTCTAAAAAAAATAATGTAAAAAAAAAAGTGTCTCAATTTTCTTACATCCCCTCCAAGATTTATCATTTTCCTTTTCTGACATTGGTCAATCTGCTAGGGTAAGGTTGTACCTCAGAGTTGTTTTAATTTGTATCTCTTTAATCAAGATTGATTTAGAACACTTTTTTCCTATGACTATATATATATATATATCTTTGATTTCTTTCCTTTTACCATTTATCATTTGAGTAATGGCCATGGAATAGCTTCCTTATCAGATCTGTGGATAAGGGAAAGAATTTATGACTAAACAAGAGGAGAGCACTACAATATATAAAATCAGATTCAGTTCTCTATATATCTGAGAAATGAGGCTGTATCAGAGAAAGTTGATGTGAACTTTTCCACTAGCTTTCTGCTTCCTTTCTAATCTTGATGGCATTGGGTTTTGTTTGTGCAAAAGCTTTTTAATTAAATATTAACAAAATTATCAATTTTATATTTTGTTTAGTCATAAATTCTTTCCCTTATCCACAGATCTGAAAGGTAAGCTATTCCATGTTCCCCTGACTTGCTCTTCACCCTTTATGTCTAAATCATGTACCCATTTTGATTTTATTTTGGTACACAATGTAAGATGTTTGTCTATAACCAATTTCTCCCATACAAAAACAGTATGGTTTTCAAGTTTTCCTAGGATTTTTGTCATATGGTAAGTTATTGTCCCAAAAGTTGGGATCTTTGAGTTTATCAAACACTAGATTACTGTAGTCATTCATTAACGTATGTTGTGTACCTAATCAATTCCACTGATCCACCACTATTTCTTGGCAAATACTAAATTATTTTGATAATTACTGCTTTTTAATACAGTTTGAGACCTCGTATGGCTAGGCTACCTTCCTTTACATTTTTTCAATAGTTCCCTTGACCTTTGTTAACCTTCTGTTCTTCAATATTAATTTTTTTTAGCTCTAGTTTTTTTTTTATTGTACAATTGGTATGGCAATGAATAAGTAAATTAATTTAGGTTGAATTGTCATTTTTATTATATTGGCTTTGCCGCTGTAACAATAAAGAGGCCAGTCAGGGATGTTTGATAGAAGGGTTATAGAGAAAGTCTATGAGGTGAGTCTCTTTTCTAGCTCTCCCTTGGGGCCAAATATACACTCAGAGATTTTAAGGGGATGACACCCTGAAACTGGGTGACTTAGATGGTTGTGCCACCCCTCAGAAGTCAGGAGTAAGGCTTCCCTATAAGAGGAGGTATGTGGTACCCTAGTCTGATCCTGAATAAGGACAGGGTTCACACAAACCACCCCCCAGTCAGTTAAATTCACAGGGGATGGTCCAGTTTCAAGGTGAAGGCAGCCAGACCAAGCTGTTGTTCCCCTCTCCCTCGTTGTCTCTCAGGCACTCTGGAACACTATCTGACTGTTAAATGGCTTTTATTATTTGCAATTTAGGGATTGGGGGAAGGGGTGAAGGGAAGAGTGATTTGGGGGTACCCTCTTCTCTATTTCTATGGTGTCTGTCACTTAGGAGGGAACCTTTGGGGTTCCCACTCCTAAACTTCTTCTCCCACCCCTGTTTCTATTTCTAGTTTTCTGTTTCTATCCTTTTCTATAATTGTAAGTTTTGACTGAAAGAGGGCAAGGTTGGGTAATGGGAGAAGGAGACTAAGAGATCATTCCTAAAATGGAGTCCAGAAACTTAGCTGACTCAATGGTTGAAGTCTTGATGGCTTCTCAAGATTTATTCATCATCTCCTGATAATCTTATAAGGACAGCTTAGTTAATAAAGAAAGAAATAGACATGGAAGATGTTTTAGCTAATGCTTCCAGCTCTGTCTCCGGGCACATGGAGTTTATATATATATATAAAGACTCATTTCACACAAAAGAACCCCCTGAAACTTCACAATTGTGCAGAAATACAGATTATGTCATATCAAAATACAAAAGGTCTCACTGGCTTCAGAATAGAACAAGACCAAGGCTGAATTTTGGCTGGGTTATTTCTCAGGGGCAAATAGCCCCCACTAGAGGAGGCTGTGTCTAGTTTTTGTCCAGTTTTGACCTTGACTTAAACAGATTCAGAATCCAGGCAGCCTTTTGCTTAATTTCTGTCTTTAGCCTTGGAGAGAAATTGTTAACCTCTTAATTTCTGGTTTGCTAAGAGCCTAAACCTTTCCAATAAGGAAAGGTATGGATCATAAAAGGGGTCAAAAGAAGAATCTCAGATTTTTATCTATTTGAGACTCTGTTTCTCTTATTGGCCTCCCACAATGGGTGAGATGCGATGGAATGGCTTTGATCAGGGAATCAGGGTTTCAATTTCCAAAGAAAGATCCTCAGGAAGCCCTCAGGACTGGATCAGAGCTGGGATGTCCACCTCCTCTCTCTCTCTCAGTCCTCTGCCCAAAGACCTCTCCTACCCTTCCTTCTTCCAAGTCCCTTTCCCAGGATTCCCTCTGGTCTCAACTGTCAGCAACTGTCTCTGGCTCCTTTGTCCCATCCCCCTTGCACAAATCCCATCCTTACACTGGTCATGAGCTATTAACAGTTTTCCAGTAGTTTAGATCTGATTTTATTTGTGTGAGAAGTGTTTTGTAATTGCATTCATATACTTCCTAGGCTTGGTAGACTCCCAGATATTTTATATTGTTTCAGTTATTTTAATTGCAATTTCTCTTTCTATCTCTTCCTCCTGAACTTGTTAGTAACACAGAAATGTTGTTCATTTATTCGAGTTTATTTTGGATCCTACAACTTTGCTAAAGTTATTAATTATTTCAATTAGTTTTTGACTTGATTCTCTAGGATTCTCTGAATGTTATCATCAGCAAAGTGGGGTAGTATAGTTTTTTATTGATTATTCGAATTCCTTCAATTTCTTTTTCTTTTCTTATTGTCATAGCTAGCATTTCTAATACAATACTGAATGCTAGTGGTCATAATAAGCATCCTTTTTTACTCCTGATCTTATTAGAAAGGCTTCCAGCTTTATCCCATTACAGATAATGCTGGCGGATATTTTTAGATAAAAACTAATTATTTTAAGGAAAATTTCACTTATGCTTTCTAGCATTTTTAAAAGGAATGAGTGTTATATTTTGTCAAAAAGGTTTTTCTGTATCTATTGAAATAATCATATGATTTCTATTGGCTTTGTTATTGATATGATCAATTATGCTGATAATTTTCTAAATATTGAACCAACCCTGCATTAATGGTATAAATCCCACTTGATCAGAGAGTATGATTCACATGATATATTGTTGAAATCTTGCAAATAGTCTATTTAAATTTTTTGCATCATTACTCATTAGGGAAATTGGACAATAGTTTTGCTTTTGCTCTTCCTAGTTTAGATTTTGGCACCATATTTGTGTCATTAACAGAATTTGGTAGGACTCACTCTTCACCTATTTTTTCAAATAGTTTACACTGGAATTAATTGTTCTTTAAAGGTTTAATGAAAATCACTTGCAAATCCATCTGGCCCTAAGGATTTTTTCTTAGAGAGTTCATTGATGGGTTATCCATCAATGATTATTTGATTAATTTGAGATTATTTAAATATTTTACTTTTTCTTGTTAACCTGAGCAGTTTACATATTTGTAAATATTTATCCATTTCACTTAGGTTGATAAATTTATTAGCATAGAATTGAGAGGAAATGCTGCTAATAATGTCTTTAACTTCCTATTCATTGGTTGTGTGAGTTCACCCTTTTTCACAGGTAATTTGGTTTTCTTTTTTTAAAATCAAATTAACCACAGGTTTATGTAATTTATTGGGTATTTTTTATAAAATCAGCACCTCGTCTAATTCATTAGCTCAATAGTTTTCTTAATTTATGTTTTATTTATCTCTTTTGATTTTCAGGACTTCTACTCTCATATTTAGTTGGGGTTTTTATTTATTCTTTTCCTATTTTTTTATGTTGCATACTCAATTCATTAATCTGTGCTTTCTGCTTTATAGATGTAAATGTTTAGAAATACAAATTTCCCCCTAAGTACTTCTTTGGTTACATCCTTTAAATTTTAATATGTTGTCATCTTCTTGTCATTTTCTTTAATGAAATTATTGATTGTTTCTAGGATTTGTTCTTTTACCCATTTATTCCTTAAGGTTAGATTAGTTTCCAATAATTCTAATTCTTTCCATGTCTTTTTGTTGAATGTAATTTTTATAGCATTGTGAACAGGGATGTGAAAGAGGTATATTTATTATTTCTGCTTTTCTGCATTTGCTTGTAAGGTTTAAAGGCATTAAGACATGGTCAATTTCTGTGTAGGTATCATGGGGGAAAAAGGTATATTCCTTTCTGTTTCCATTTATTTTTCTCCAAAGGTGTATCATTTCTAATTTTTATAAAATATAATTCATTTTCTTAACTTCTAGTTTATTTTTTTACTTAGATTTAGCTAGTTCTGAAAGAGGAAATTTTAGATCCCTCCACAAATATAGTTTTACTTTCTATTTCATCCTATAACTCATTTAACTTCTCCCTTAAAATTTTGGATGTGATGTCACTGTTGCATATATGGTTAGCATTAATTTTATTTCATTGTCTATTGTACCTTTTACCAAGATGTAGTTTCCTTGTCTCTTTTAACTCTGTCTATTTTTGGTTTTGCTTTGTTTTACTTCAGCTAAAGCATAGTGGATTTTGTAGAGTCCCTTATTTGTATTTTGAATGCTTAAAATGTATTCCTTGTAAATAAAATATAGAACTCTGGCTTTTAATCTGGTCAGATATCTGATCATCTTTTATGGGTGAGTTCATCCTGTTCACATTCACATTCATATTGACTATGTATTCCTCTCTATCCTATTTTCCCCCTTTCATCTTTTTCTTTCTCCTTTCACTCTGTCTCTCATGTAATAGGTATAAGTTTAAAAGTAGGTGTGTAAGCAGGCTAGGAAAAGCCTTAGCTGGAGGTCAGGGACATTCTGAATGGAATTCAGGGGAAGGAGGAAGTGGCTTGTGCCTGAGAGAGACTCTGTGGGGGTTGGGACAAAAAACTGTGGCTGACCCTGGGAGATCTCAGATCTAGGGGAGTTGTGTCCAGATTTCCTGGGATCCTAGAGAGTGGTGAAGGCTTACAGCAGAGGACATCAGCCCTGCAGAGCAGCACCAACTACGGAGTGGTTTGTGATCTGATGGTCAGCATTGCAAACTTTCTCTCCTTACCTGGATACCTTGGATCATCTGTTCTGGTGGAATTGACTCCTGGCATCCTGAAACCATCCCTGGATTAGCCATGAGATCCCAAGTAAAGCCATCCTCAGATCCTTAGCTAAGCTGACCAAACCTGGCTGGAACCATATTGGGAGGAACTTTCCCCTTGTGACTCCAGTACTGTTTTCTTTGGGCCCTGTCTTGCTTAGATCTTAGAAGACTGTATTTAAGTCCCTTTCCCTTGACCCTGTGGTTTGCCCATAGTCTGTTAGTGTAAAAAAAACCCTATTCCCATCCTTTACCTTAGTTTGTCCCTGATTAAAATGTGTTATTAAACTCTTGCCTTTACTTATCAGCTTCCATAGGCTCTGTCTTGTTGATGCTAGGTGGCAGTTGGAGGCCAACAGCCATTTCTCTTACAGACATCCAAACAGCCATTATAACCCAGTCTCCCTGCTTGTTGGGCCCCTTCCTGTCATTCCTGTCTCCCACACACCAACCTGGACCCATATTTACTGTTTAAGGCACCTTTCCCTTGTTTCTCTCTTTACACTCCTCATAAATGCTTTGCTTCTCATCACCTCCCCCAACTTGGCCTCTCTTCTGTCAGTGCCTACATTTTTCTTATATACTTTCTCTCCAATTTTCCATAAGATAAGATAGATTTTTGTACCCAACTAAGGAAGGACATTATTCCTGTTTGAGCCAATTACAATGAAAGGAACATTCAAATATTGCCAACCTCAACCCCCAACCTCTTCTCCACTATAATAACTTTTCCGCATCTTTTCATATGAGATAATTTACCCCATTCTATCTCTATCTTCCTATTGTCCTAGAGCAGTGTTGGCAAATCTTTTAGAGACCAAGTGCCCAAACTGCAACCCTCATACCACATGTGAGCTGCACCCTTACCCCAGACAGGAGGGAGGAAGCATTCCATTGGGCTGCTGGGCAGAGGGGTGGGTGATATGGGAAATGCCCTCATTTACAGTGGAGAGGGAGAAGGGAACAACCTCCTCATAGGTTTGCCAACACTGTCCTAAAGCAACTTCCTTTTTCGCCCATTAATTGTTTTTACATATTGAGTCACCCTAGTAAACTTATTCCTACATCCTCTACATCCCACATGGCTAATCCTAGTCACAGCTGAATCTACTTTGCTGCCTGGCAGCCAGCTGGGGAGCCAGGAGGATGGGCTTCTCTTACAGCCTCAGAGGCACTGCAGTATAGCTGATATGAGCCTGGGTTCTGCATATGTCCTCCTTTTCTTGATTTTTTAACTTTTTTTAACTTTTATATATACTATAAGGAATATACTCCTTGCCCTCATGATGATAAAATTCGTAAGTTATAAGTATTATGTTCTCATTTACAAATGTAATAGTCTAAGCTTATTGAATGCATTAAGTTTTATCTTTCCTGTTTACCTTTTTTATTCTTCCCTTGAGTCTTGTAATTAATAAACAAGTTTACTGTTCAGCTCTGATCTTTTCACCAGGAATGATTGAAAGTTGTCTATTACATTAAGCAATGATTTTTCCCCCAAAGGGGTTATACTCAGTTTTGCTAAGTAAGTGATTTCTTGTTTATAATTCTACCTTTTTTACCTTCTGGAATATCACATCCTAAGGCCTCCTATTCCAGAAGGTAAAGAAGGTAGAATTATAAACAAGAAATCACTTACTTAGCAAAACTGAGTATAATTTCTGTGTAATTTTAATTGTGGTTCCACAATATTTTACTTAAGTTATCATGATTACATGATTCATGTTCTTACTTTTCCCTTCAACCCCCAACTTCCTCCCCACCCCATAGCTGATGCACATTTCCACTGGCTTTAACATGTGTCATCAATCAAGACTTATTTCCAAATTGTTGATAGTTGCATTGGTGTGGTAGTTTCAAATCTACATCCCCAATCCTGTCCACCTCAACCCATGTGTTCAAGCAGTTGCTTTTTCTTCTCCGTTTACTCTCCTGTGAATAGCGTTCTTCCTCTGAATAGCGTTCTTTTCCATAAGTCCCTCAGAATAGTTATGGATCATTGCATTGCTGCTAGTACAGAAGTCCATTACATTCTATTTTACCACAGTGTATTGGTCTCTATGTACAATGTTTACTGCTCTGCTCCCTTCACTCTGCATCAATTCCTGGAGGTCTTTGCAGTTCACATGGAATTCCTCCAGTTTATTATTCCTTTTAGCACAATAGTATTCCATCACCAGTATATACCACAATTTGTTCAGACATTCCCCAATTGAAGGGCATACCCTCATTTTTTCAGTTTTTGCCATCACAAAAAGCGTGGCTATGAATATTTTCATACAAGTCTGTTTATCTATGATCTCTATGGGGTGCAAACCCAACAATGGTATGGCTGGATCAAAGGGCAGGACATCTTTAATAGCCCTTTGAGCATAGTTCCAAATTGCCAGCCAGAATGGTTGGATGAGTTCATAACTCCACCAGCAATGCATTAATGTCCCAATTAGGTCACATCCCCTCCAACATTCATTACTCTCCCCTACTATCATTTTAGCCAATCTGCTAGGTGTGAGGTGATACCTCAGCATTGTTTTGATTTGCATTTCTCTAATTATTAGAGATTTAGAACACTTTCTCATGTGCTTATTGATACTTTTGATTTCTTTATTTGAAAATTGCCTATTATTGTCCCTTGCCCATTTATCAATTGGGAAATGACTTGATTTTTTATACAATTGATTTAACTCCATGTATATTTGAGTAATTAGACCCCTGTCAGAGTTTTTTGTCATAAAGGTTTTTTCCCAATTTGTTGTTTCCCTTCTGATTTTGGTGGCATTGTTTTAGTTTGTACAAAAGCTTTTAAATTTGGTATAATCAATCATTCCATTTACATTCAGAGTTCTAATTATCAATTGTGTATTTCCCAACATTTTGGTATTCTCTTTTAGTTTTACCCCTTCTTCTTATACTATTTCCAGTAACCCTTGTCCCCACCCTTGATTTACTATACTTTCTACCCCCTCCTTTGTTATTCCCCTCTTTTTATTTTTAAGGCCTAATGAATTCCCTCTCCCTTCTCCTCCCCTCCCTTTTTTTGACCTCCCCACTCCTCTGCTGCCCTTGGTTTATCCCTTCTGACTTTCTCAGTAGGATTGGATAAAGTTCTATATCTCAATGGATTTAGCTACTCTTCCCTCTCAGAGTTAATTCTGCTGAGAGTAAGGTTTAAATATTACCTCTTAATGTTCTCTTCCTCTTCTTCTTATAATAGTATTCATCCCCTCCCCTTCCCATGCCCTCTTTGTGTGTAATAGAATATCCTACTTTTCTTATTCATTCAGGTTTCTCTTGGTATCATCTACTATTCACCGCCCTCTTTCCTACCCACCCCCCTATCATCTTAGGCCTTTTAGTACTTCATCCCCTCCCCATAAATAATTCTTCTAATTACTATATAGTGAATACAGTTTTTGAAAATTACACATTGCATTTCTCCATATAGGAATAAAAATAATTTGATTTTATTTAAGCCCTTAAAGAAGCAAATTTAAAAATAAGAGTTTCTTTCTTTCCCCTCTGTTTCTTATTTACCTTTTCATGTTTCTCTTGGTTTTTGTGGTTGGATATTGAACTTTCCAATTAGTCCTGGTCTTTTCTGTGCAAATACTTAGAAATCTTCTATCTTGTTGAATGCCCATACTTTCCCCTGGAAGTATATAGTCAGTTTTGATGGGTAGGTGATCCTTGGTTGTAGATCCAGTTCTCTTTCCTTTCTGAATATCATATTCCAAGCTTTGTGGTCTTTTAGTGTGGAGGCTGCCAGATCCTGTGTGATCCTGATTGGTGCTCCTTGATATCTGAATCATCTCTTTCTGGCTTCTTGTAAAATGTTTTCTTTTACTTGAAAGCTCTTGAATTTGGCTATTATATTCCTGGAGGTTGTCTTTTGAGAGTTTAGTGTAGAGGGTGATCTATGGATCCTTTCAATGTCTATATTGCCCTCTTGTTGTAGAACTTCAGGGCAGTTTTGCTGAATAATTTCTTTTAATATGGAGTCCAAATTTCTATTAATATCTGCTTTTTCAGGAAGACCAATGATTCTCAAATTATCTCCTCTAGACCTGTTTTCTTGATCTGTCAATTTCTTAGTGAGATAGTTCATGTTTCCTTCTATTTTATCAGTCTTTTGATTTTGTTTTATTTGTACTTGCTGTCTTTTTTTATTATTATTAGACATTTATTAATATTCGTTTTTAACCTGTTTACATACTTTATGCCCCTACTTTCCCTTTCACTCCCTGCTCTCCCCCCACCCATGGCCAATGCACATTTCCACTGGTTGTAACATGTGTCCTTGTTCAGGGTCTATTTCCCATTCATGTCCACCTCAGCCCATGCATTCAAGCAGTTGTTTATCTTATATGTTTCCTCTCCTGCAGTCCTTCCTCTGAATGTGGGTAGCATCTTTACCATAAATCCCTCAGAGCTGTCCTGTGTCATTGCAGTGCTGCTGGTACAGGAGCCCATTACATTCGGTTTTACCATAATATATCAGTCTCTGTGTACTTCTGGCTCTGCTCCTTTCACTCTGCATTACTTCCTGGAGGTCTCTCCAATTTGCATGGAATTCCTCCAGTTTATTATTCCTTTTAGCACAATAGTATTCCATCACCCGCATATACCACAATTTGTTCAGCCATTCCCCAATTGAAGGACATCCCTTTATTTTCCAGTTTTTTGCCACTACAAAAAGCGCAGCTATAAATATTTTCGTACAAGTCTGTTTATCTATGATCTCTTTGGGGTACAAACCCAGCAATGGTATGGCTAGATCAAAGGGCAGGCAGTCTTTTATAGCCCTTTGGGTGTCCTTGCTGTCTTGAGAGATAATTGGCTTCTGCTTGCCCAGTTCTTGTCTTTAGAGACTGGTTTTCTGCTATAACCTTTTGATTTCCCTTTTTGATTTGGTCTATCTTGTTTTCCAGCTGTTTGAGTTTGATCTCCAATTTGCTTATCAATTCTTTTGATTTGGGGGCATCTTTCTCCAGTTGGGAGTTTCTGTCTTTTAATCTGTTATTTTCCTTTTGAGCTATTTCCCACTTCTCTAACCAAATCTCTTCCATATTTCTCATGATCTCAGATTTGAACACTTCAAGAGCTTATGACGAATTTTCATTTTTTTGGGAAGGTTTGGATATGATTACTTGTTTGTTCTCCTCTGCTGTTTGCTCTGTTGTCTGGATTTTTTCAGTGTAAAAGTTGTCAAGTGTTAAAGATTTCTTCTTGATCTTTCTCTTTGGAGGTTCTTGTGGCTGCCTTATCATTGTTAGCTGGGTGCCCTCTCAATTTTATCCTCATGCTCAGGGTCTGTCTGTGCTCTTTAGGCTCCTGAGGTCTCAGGTCTAGTTGTTCTCAGGGTCAGGCCTCCTGGTGGTCCCCTTCTTTGTTCCCCTGTCTGAAGCTCCTTTAACAGTCTCAGGGCACTGCTTCCACAGTCATACACCTCTCTGCTCTGGGTCCCCACCCAAGGTCCACGCCTGAGCTCAGGATCTGCATCTGAGACTGTGTCCTTGCCTATGCTCAAGGCCTGTGTTCAATGTCCATGTGTTCTTTAGCTTCTTGGGGTCTTAAGTCTTGCTGCTCTCAGGAGTAGGCCCCGGTGATCCCAGGTAGCTGCCAAGGACTTAATGGGTGCCCCAAACTTGCTCTAACTCTTGTGTGCTGGCTTTGGCACTTTAGGTGGTGTGGGGGGAAGGAGTTGCTCAGCTCGAATTTTTGTGAGAGCTATTTCACCCCCTTTTAGAATGGAAATGTCCCGATCCCATGTACCTTCAGTGCTGCACCCTGTTGTGGGGTTCCTTCATTCATCTGGATTTGTTTTTATGTCCTTTTGAGGAGTCTTATATGTGTGGGTTAGGAGAGGTTAAACAGTTGCTTTTTACTCTGCCTCCATCTTAACCTATAACCTTGCTTATTTCTTTCTGGCTGTTTACAATATTTTCTCTTAGGCCTAGTTTCAGATTCCATCAGTTCTTTCTCTGGAAAATAGGTGGCATTTTTTATCATTAGTTCTTTGGGGTTGTTTTGGATCACTGAGAATCGCTATTTTTACAATTGTCCATCACACAGAATTCCTGTCACTGTGTACAGTGTTCTCCTGGTTTTGCTTACTTCACACTGCTTCAGTTGGTATAAATCTTATCATATTCTATAATTTACTCAGCCATTCCCCAATTGATAGGTATTCCCTCACTTTCCAATTTGCCCCTACAAAAAGAGCTTCTTTAAATATTTTTGTACATATATGTCCTTTTCTTTTTAGTTTGCTATCTCTTTTGGTTATAAACCTTGTAATTGTATCATTTGGTTAAAAGAAGACCTTTGGGCAAAGGTCCAAATTACTGTACAGTTGAATACCCTGACATTGTATTAGTGTCTTGATTTTCCCACATCCTCTCTAAGTTTTATCATTTTCTTTCATGCAAGATAATGCATTCAATTCTATTTTTCCCTTCCTCCTTCTCCCAATGAATTCTCTTTCTCACCTTATTGAATTTTTTAGATATCATCCCAGAATCCTCTTCCTATGAGTGTATATAAACACTTTAACCTCATTGAATGTCTTTTGATTTCTTCCCATTTACTTTTTTATGTTTCTCTTGAGTCTTGTATTTGTCAAATTTTCCGTTTAACTCTGGCCTTTTCATCAGGAATGTTTGAAAGTTCTCTATTTTATTGATTACTCATTTCTCCTGAAGGATTGTGTTCAGATTTGCTGGGTAAGTGATTCTTAATTGAAGTCTTAGCTTCTTTGCCTTCTGCAATATTATATTCCAGGCCCTCTGATATTTTAATGTAGAAACTACTAAATTTTGTGTTATGCTGACTGTGACTTCATAATATTTGGATTGTTTCTTTTTTGGCTACTTTTAATATTTTCTCCTTGACCTTAGAGTTCTGGAATTTAGCTATAATAGTCCTAGAAGATATCCTTTTTGGATCTCTTTCAGGAGGTGCATTCTTTCCATTTTTTATTTTGCCCTCTGTTCTAGAATTTCAAGACAATTTTCCTTGATGATTTCTTGAAAGACAGTGGTTAAGCTCTTTATTTGGTCATGATTTTCAGATAGTCCAAAATGTCTTAGATTTTCTCTCCTGGATTTATTTTCTAAATCAATTGTTTTTCCAATGAGATATTTAACATTTCTTCTATTTTTTCCATCTTTTGATTTCTTTTGATTGTTTCTTAATATATTATGGAAGCTTCCACTTCCCCAATTATAATTTTTAAGATTTTATTTTCTTCAATAAGTTTTTGTAACTCTTTTCATTTGGTCAATTCTACTTTTTAAAAAGTTCTTTTTCTCAGTGAATATTTGTGCCTCTTTTCCCACACTTCAGTGCATTTTTGTATTTCTTTTTCCATTTGGCCAATAATGCTTTTTAAAGAGTTCTTCTCTTCAATGGGTTTTTATGCCTTTTTTCAACCAATTGGCATATTCTCTTTTTTTAAGGTACTATTTCTTTAGTATGTTTGGTACCTCCTTTAGTAAGCTATTGACTTTTTTCATGATTTTTCTGTATCACTCTCATTTCTTTTCCCAATTTTTATTCTACTTCTTTTATTTGATTTTTAAAATCTTTTTTGAGTTGTTCCTTTAGTTCCTTTTTGAGCTTGAGAGCAATTCTGATTTTTCTTTGACTTTGGATGCAGCAGTATTGACTTTGTTGTCTTCTGAGTTTGTGTTTTGGTCTTCCCTATTACCAAAATAACTTTCTATTTTGAGTATCTTTTTTTGTTATTGTGTGCCCATTTTCCATCCTTTTTCTTCTCTTTTAAGTTAAAGAACTGTTAAAGTTGGTCTCTGTTCCTGTGGTGAAGCAAACACTGTTCCATGCTTTAGGTTCTTTGCGTAACAACTTTCAGAGCAAGCTCTGGGATTTATGAGTTTTCAATTCTTCCAAGATGGTGTTATGTAAGGAGGAGTGTGTTTAAAACTCTTAGTCTGAGAGCAACTAGGAGGGTCAGTGGATTGAAAGCCATGCCTAGAAATCCATGCCTAGAAAGGTCCTAGCTTCAGTTCTGGCATTGGACACTTCCTCACTGTGCAAGTCACTCAACCTCCATTGCCCAGCACTTACTGCTCTTCTGTCATGGAATGATATTGATTGTATTGATTCTAAGACAGAAGATAAGAGGTTTGGGGGTCTTTTAAGTGTGTATATACCAGGGTCCCCTGCTCTCCTGTGGCTACAGGTGCTGATGTGTTGTAGTAATTCTCCACATCCTGAGACATCAAAATATAACTACAACCTGAATATGTGTATAGGTAGTACAACAAGATTCTTGCACCCAGAGACATCAAAGAGAGCATTTTATCCTTCTGAGCATTTTTCCAGTCCCCTTTGCTCTCTGTGGCTGAGAGCTCCAGAAGCCTTTACTACTGATTCAGTAGCCCCCAAGGTGTGTCACTGTGGTTGAGCTGCCTTAGCATGCTACTTTGCAATCTACTTCCACCCTGGTGCAATAAATCTTTCATGCTGGCTTCCTAAATTGTTTTGGACTGAAAATGTATTTTGCCCACCACTTTTGTGGGTTATGCTGCTCCAGAAACTATTTTGATGAGAATATCATAGTTGTTTGGAGAATAATTTGAAAGAGATCTGGTGAATCTGTGTGCCTTCTCTGCCATCTTTCTCCAAGCCTTTTTCTTAACTTTTATTTTTATATTAAAGTTGGACTCTGTTCCCAGGGTGGAGGGGAAACTTCTAAACTTCAGGGGTTTTTTTGTGCTGCTACCCTCAAAACTGGTTCTGACATCTGCAAATTTTAGTTCCTTCAAGGTGGTATGATCAAGAGGAAGGGTGTTCAGTGCTGCCCTAGCTTGTGCTCTGGTCTGTGATTGACCACAAGTACTTCTTTACAACCTGGCACTGTGACTTGGGTCTCTACTCCTACTAGTCCTCCTTATTTCCCTGAGACTTTGACCCAGAACTGCCTATGGGCAATGCAAAAGAGTCCTGCACCCAGTGACAACAAAGGGTTGTCTACAATTTCCTTCTGATCATTTTTCTAAACCCACTTACCACCTGAAGAGCAAACTGAGAGTTCTGAAAGTCACATCTTGTCACTGATTTAATAGCCCTGAGCCAGGCATGGCCCATTACAGGCTGCTTCATGCTGGGGTTCTCGGCTACACTGCCAACTTGTCCCCAGACTTGGGACCTCACGTGGTATATTTGGGAATTCTTTGTTGCTGGCTTCCAGAGGTACCAGCAGTAAGGGCTTGCTCTTAGCTGTGCCCAGGCGGCAACCTTGCTGGACAAGGCTGTGATATGCTTTATGTTGTGTTTCTCCTCTTATCTGAATGAACCAGAATTTTCCTGCTGAACTTCCAAATCATGTTGAAAAGGAAAATTGCCTTATCATATCTGTTGGTTTCACCACTCCACTTTTGTTTTGAGGTATTATTTTAATGTTGTTTGGAGGGGAATATGGGAGTTCTTAGGGATTCCCTGCCTGTACTCCATCATCTTGATTCCACCTTCTACAGTAAAGACTTATAAAAAGATGTTTCCTTGTTTTCTCCTCAAACTGTCACAATGTTGTGATTGTCATGTATTCTTCCTGGATATTGTAACTAATGTGTTTTTGGAAGTTTTGGGGGTCTTTGAACTACATTTTCCATGATTCCACTGGCTTCCTCTCATTATGCACTGACATAGACAGGAGGATAAAATTGAGGGGCTGGTGTGCTTCTTCCTCTTTGCTTCCTATTGCAGCATGGCATGTGGCTTTATTTTCTAGTAACTACTAATAAATGTTACAAAAACCAAGATATTTTTAAAGTATTATTTATGTATTTTATTTTTTACACTAACAAGCCACATGTTTCCAAATTGCAGGTAGATGACCTGAAAGCTAAACTGGCCCTCCAGGAAATAGAGCTCAGGCAAAAGAATGAAGACGCAGATAAACTAATTCAAGTGGTTGGAGTGGAGACAGAGAAAGTAAGCAAAGAGAAAGCCATTGCTGATGAAGAAGAGCATAAGGTGGCTCTAATCATGTTGGAAGTCAAACAGAAGCAAAAGGACTGTGAGGAAGATCTGGCCAAAGCAGAGCCAGCTCTCGCAGCAGCCCAAGAAGCTCTCAACACACTCAATAAGGTAGGGAATTGGGGCAGCTGGGTAGCTCAGTGGATTGGGAGTCAGGCCTAGAGACGGGGATCCTAAGTTCAAATCTGGCCTCAGACACTTCCCAGCTGTGTGACCCTGGGCAAGTCACTTGACCCCCATTGCCCACCCTTACCACTCTTCCACCTAGGAGCCAATACAAAGAAGTTAAGGGTTTAAAAAAAAAGGAAAAAAAGAAGGTAGGGAATTACAGGATCCAATACTGTAACATTGTACATCCTCATCAGCACGTTTTATACTCACTTTAAAAAGTTTGATCTAACTATCCACATAGGAAAAAAAAAAGTTAATGAAGACTAAGTAGTTAGTCTTTATTTACTTGATTTACTGGGATATACAGTTGAATGGACTGGATCCATCAGATCCAGGGCTGGTCCATCAGAATGTAGATCTTGGAGAGATACTGTACATGAATAGTGAACCCATCCAAAGATTGAATAGGAGGAATAGATCTTACCCCATACTTATCCCAACTTCACCAGACATAAAATATACCAACTCCATTAGCAAAGCAAGTAACAATATACTAAAAGCCATAGTATTTCTAATTCAAGTCTTAGGATACTAGCCATAGCAGCAGTATAATCAAAAACCACTAATGTTCCCCCCAAATAAACTAAAAAAAACACTAATCCTAAAATAAATCTTCTAAACTTACAGTAATGGGGAGATTGATAGTAGATCAGGATACTAGCCATAGCAGCAGTATAACCAAAAACCACTAATGTTCCCTCCAAATAAACTAAAAAACCACTAGTCCTAAAAAATGTTTTAAACTTACTTTAATGGGGAGATTGATAGTAGATAAAATTTGTACTGAAAGTAGTGGAAAGGCTAGTGGTACAGTGAGGAGATGGATATGTAGAGAATTGCTAAACTGTTAAACAACCAGCTCCAGGACTCACTTTTAAGGTTAATCTTCATTTATTAACATTTTCCCCATCACTTTATTAAGTCTAGAGAAACAACAAAATAATGTCAAATCATAATTTGTAGTGTTTAGTAATTTCCAGTGAATACTGAATACAAAGTTTACAAAGAATACAAATACAGCTTTGAGGATGGAGTAAGCTATGACAAAAGGAATCTGTATATTCCATTGGAATGTATTTATTGTCAAGAGATAGAGAGAAAAGTACATAACAGATTTTCTAAATCCCCTTTAGATTTTGTGGAAGTATATGGACAATAATGGCAAAGAATAAAATGACACGGATGGGTTACTGTGTGCCTTGTTGGTTGGAGAAGGGGGAAGTATCAACATCATAGCAAATCTCTAAAACCATCTATTCAGTTACAGATTAATTATGGTTAGGATTGGTGGTAGGGATATACTCACGAATTAAGAAATTGTACCTCCTTGAAATATTGACCATTTGGAGTTTATAGATAGGTGAGCAAGCAGGATGATGAAGACTAGAGGCTATGTATTATCAGGATCATTTAGTCAATAAATATGTATTAAATATATACTATATTCTAAGCACTGTGCTAAACAATGAACTACAAAATAAGGCAAAAATATCATCTAAGTATTTCACATTCCAATGAAAGAGACAATGTGCAAATAACTATGTCTTTTAAAGATATTTGCAATGTAGATGGAAAGTGATCCCATAAAGAAGGCACTGGGGGCAGAGGGGAGGGAAAGACCCCTTACAAAAGTTAGGATATGTGCTTGGTCTTGATAGATACTGGGGAAGTTAGGAGGAAAAGGATATTCAGGCATGAGAGATAGCCTGTAAAAAGGCATGGGCCTAGGAAATGGAGTGTGAATGGTAAGGAACAACAAGTAAGTCAATGTAGTTGGATCATAGAATATGTTAGATAAAGTAAAATGTAAGGAAACTAGAAAGGTAGGAAGGAAGCAAGTCATGCAGGGCTTTAAGTACCAAATATTTATTTTTATGTTACATTTGATCCTGGAAGTAATTGATGTTTATTGAAATGAGTAGACATATTACTGACAAAATCCTTTAAGAAGAGATAGAAAAGCTATTCCATTTAAAATAACCACAGATAAAGTCAAATGCTTGGGATATACCTGCCAAAACAAACCCAGGAACTACATGCACACTTTTTGCACAAAGTCAGATTTAAATAATTAAAAGAATATTAATTGTTCATGAATGGGCAGAGCTAATATAATCAAAATGACAAATCTATCTATGCTAATCTACTTATTCAATGCCATCCTAAATTAGCAAAAATCTATTTTGTTGTTAGAAAAATAACCAAATTCATTTAGAAGAATAAAATATCAAGAGTATCAAAGGAACTAATGGGGAAAAACATAAAGGAAGGAAATCTAGTAGTACCAGATTTTAAATTATACTCTAAAGCAGTAATTATCAAAACTGTCTGGTACTGGCTAAGAAACAAAAAGGTAGGTCAGTGAAACAGAATAGACATACAGCAAATAGCAGCACAAGATTGTAATAATCTTTTATTTGAAATGCTGCCAAAATTAGAAAGAAAACAGAAAATTGGGGAAAATATTTTATAGACAACCTCTCAAATAGAGATCTCACATCTGAAATATATATAGAACTTTATCAAATCTATTTTTAAAAGAGCCATTCCCCAATTGATTAATGGGCAAAAGATATGAAAATACCATTTTCAGATGAAGAAGTCAAGACAAATGTAGGCATGTGAAAAAAATGTTCTAGATCACTACTATTAAAGAAATGCAAATCAAAACATCTCTGAGATATCAATTCACACCCATCAGACTGGCTAAAATGACAAAAGAGCAATTTAGAATTTCACCCAGAGAGTTATAAAACTGTATTGCTATTTCCATTTCCCAAGCAGATCAGAGAAAGAGGAAAAGAACCCCTAAGTTCCAAAATATTTATAGCAGTTTTCTTGTGTATTTTCTGTCAAAGAAACTAAATTAGCTAAGAGAATGGTTCAGAAATTCATGTCAGGGATCTACTTATCCTTCCCTAATCTCTTTGCTGACCTCCAGTCTTTCATCTCCAACTGCCTTTCAGATATCTTCAACAGGATTTCCAATAGACATCTTAAACTCAACATGTCCCAAACTGACATTGTTACTTTTCCCTACAGTCCTCATCCCCCCATCCTAATTAGCTTCTCCATTACTGTTGAAGACAATATCATCCTCCTAGAACCTCAGGTTTGCAACTTGCACGTCATCTTTGACTCCTCATTATCTTTCACCACCCCCCATATCCAATTGGTTGCCAAGATATATTGACTTCAGTTTTGCAACATCTCTGGAATACTTTACCTTTTCTCCTTTGATATTACCACAACTTTGGAACAGGCCCTCATTACATCATGCCTGGATTATTACAATAGCTATCTCATGGGTCTGCCTGCCTCAAATCTGTCCCCACCCCAAACCATCCTCCATTCAGCCACCAAAGTGATTTTCTTAAAGCACAAGTCCAACCATGTCACCACTCAATAAACTCCAGTGGCTCCTTGATAAAATTTTTAAAAATTCTCTGTTTGGCATCCCAAACCCTTCATAACCTATCTCTGCCTCCTTCTAACCTCTCCAGTTTTCTTACACTTCACTCCCTATTCTATACTCAAAAATATATAGAAAAAAGAGGTAAGCTAGTGGTATATTCAAACAAAGCACTCCATATCTTGGCTTCTTAGCATTTTCTCTAGCTGTTACTCTCTACTTACTAGATTTCCTTACTTCCTTCAAGTTTTAACTCAAATTTCCATTCCCTAAAAGTCTAGCCAGACAGTAACTTTCTTTTTTTATTTTAATTTTGAACATTTTCCCCTAGTTACATATTTCATGTTTTTCCCTCTCCCCCCAATACCCCTTTACCTCCCTCTTAGCTGATGTACAATTCCATTGGGTTTTACATGTATCATTGATCAAGACTTAATTCCATATTATTGATAGTTGGACTACAGTTATCATTTACTGTCTATATCCCCAATAATATCCCCAACAGCCCATGTGTTCAAGCAGTTGTTTTTCTTCTGTGTTTCTCCTCCCACAGTTCATCCTCTGAATGTGGCTTGTTTTGCTCTGGATCCTTACATTGCTGCTAGTAGAGAAGTCCATTATGTTCGACTGTACCATCTCTGTGTACAATGTTCTCCTGGATCTGATCCTTTCACTCTGCATCAATTCCTGGAGGTTATTCCAGTTCAGATAAAATTCCTTCAGTTCTTTATTCCTTTGACCACAGTAGTATTCCATCCCAACAGATACCACAATTTGTTCAGCCATTCCCCAATCAAAGGACATTCTCTCATTTTCCAATTTTTTGCCACCACAAAGAGCACAGCTATAAATATTTTTTAAATATTTATTAAGATTCGTTTTTAACATGGTTACATGATTCATGCTCCTACTCTCCCTTTCACCCTTCCAAACACACACCCCCCCCACGCATGGCCGATGCACATTTCCACTGGTTTTATCATGTGTCATTGATCAAGACCTATTTCCAAACTGTTGATAATTGCATTAGTGTGGTAGTTTCTAGTCTACATCCCCAATCATGTCCACCCCCAACCCATGCACTCAAGCAGTTGTTTTTCTTATATATTTCCTCTCCTGCAGTCTTTCCTCTGAATGTGGGTAGCGTTATTTACCATAAATCCCTCAGAGCTGTCCTGTGTCATTGCATTGCTGCTGGTACAGAAGTCCATTACATTCGATTTTACCATAGTATATCAGTCTCTGTGTACAGTGTTCTTCTGGCTCTGCTCCTTTTGCTCTGCATCAATTCCTGGAGGTCTTTCCAGTTCATATGGAACTCCTCCAGTTTATTATTCCTTTGAATGCAATAGTATTCCATCACCAGCATATACCACAATTTATTCAGCCATTCCCCAATTGAAGGACATCCCCTCATTTTCCAGTTTTTTGCCACCACAAAAAGCTCAGCTATAAATATTTTCATACAAGTCTGTTTATTTATGATCTCTTTGGGGTACAAACCTAACAATGGTATGGCTGGATCAAAGGGAAGGCATTTTTAATAGCCCTTTTGAGCATAGTTCCAAATTGCCAGCCAGAATGGTTGGATCAGTTCACAACTCAACCAGCAATGCATTAATGTCCCAATTAGGTCACATCCCCTCCAACATTCATTACTCTCCCCTACTATCATTTTAGCCAATCTGCTAGGTGTGAGGTGATACCTCAGAGTTGTTTTGATTTGCATTTCTCTAATTATTTAGATTTAGAACACTTTCTCATATGCTTATTGATACTTTTGATTTCTTTACCTGAAAATTGCCTATTCATGTCTCTTGCCCATTTATCAATTGGGGAATGGCTTGATGTTTTATACAATTGATTTAACTCCTTGAATATTTGAGTAATGAGACCCGTCAGAGTTTTTTGTTATAAAGATTTTTTCCCAATTTGTTGTTTCCCCTCTGACTTTGACTACATTGTTTTTGTTTGTACAAAAGCTTTTTAGTTTAATATAATCAAAACCTTTTAATTATACTGGGGGTTGTCTTTTCTGGGTCTAGTGTAGAGGGTGATCTATGGATCCTTTCAATGTCTATATTGCCCTCTTGTTGTAGAACTTCAGGGCAACTTTGTTGAATAATTTCTTTTAGTATGGAGTCCAAATTTCTATTAATTTCTGCTTTTTCAGGGAGACCAATGATTTTCAAATTGTCTCTTCTAGACCAGTTTTCTTGGTCTGTCACATTCTCATTGAGATATTTCATGTTTCCTTCTATTTTTTCAGTCTTTTGACTTTGTTTTATTTGTTCTTGCTGTCTTGAGAGATCATTAGCTTCTAATTGCTCAATTCTAGCCTTTAGGGACTGGTTTTCCTTTTCAATCTGGTCATTTCTGGTGTTCAATTTGCTTATCAGTTCATTTGATTTCTGAGCTTCACTTTCCAATTGCAAAATTCTGCCTTTTAAACTGTTATTTTCTTGCCTGATTTCCTTTTGAGCTATTTCCCATTTCTCTAGCCAAATCTTTTCCAACTTTCTCGTCATCTCAGATTTGAACTCTTCAAGAGCTTGTGACCTATTTTCATTATTTTGGGAGGGTCCAGATGTGATTGCTTGTTTGTTTTCCTCTTCTGTTTGCTCGGTTGTCTGGATTTTCTCTGTGTAAAAGTTGTCAAGTGTTAAAGATTTCTTGTTGTTATTGTTAATCATTCTCTTTTGGCCTTCCTGATTCTGGGTTGCCATTGTTAGCCCAGCCTGTTCTCAGCTTTATCCTCACACTCAGGGTTTGTCTGTGCTCTTTAGGCTCCTGAGGTCTCAGGTCTGGCTGTTCTCAAGGTCAAGCCCTCTGGTGAACCCCCTTGCTTTATCCTCTGTGGGAGGTTCCTTTACAGGTCTCAGGGCGCTGCTTCCACAGTTGTATACCCATCTGCACTGGTTCCCCACTCAGGGTTTCAGAGCCTTTGCCCACGAGCACGTGTACCTGTGTCTGCCTCCACCCACGCCTGCGCTCAGTGTCTGTGCTCAAAGTCTGTGTGCATTCTTTAGCCTTTTGGAGTCCTAAGTCTTACTGCTCTCAGGAACAGGCCCTAGAACTGCCAATGATTCAGTGGGTGCCCCAAACTTGCTCTATTTCTTTTGAGCTGGCTTTGGCGTTGTTGGTGGTGTGTGTGGGGGGCGGGGGGGTTGCTCAGCCAGCGATTTAGTGAGAGCTGTTTCACCCCTTTATAGCATGGAAATGCCCCAATTCCACGTACCTTTCATGCTGCGCCCTATTGTGGGGTCCCTCCATTCGTCTGGATTTGTTTTTATGTCCACTTGAGGAATCCTGTATGTTTCAGTTAAGTGCTGCTTTTTACTCTGCCACCATCTTAACCCAGAACAGCTATAAATATTTTTGGACAAGTCTGTTTCCTTATGATCTCTTTGGGGGTAATCCAAGCAGTGCTACGGCTGGATCAAAAGTCAGATAGTCTTTTAAAGCCCTTTGAGCATAGTTCCAAATTGCCATGCAGAATGGTTGGATCAGTTCACAACTCCACTAGCAATGCATTAATGTCTCAATTTTGCCACATCCCCTCCAACATTCATTATTCTCCCTTGTTGTCATTTTAGCCAATCTGCTAGGTGTGAGGTGATACCTCGCAGTTGTTTTGATTTGCATTTCTCTAATTATTAGAGATTTAGAATATTTTCACATGTGCTTATTGATAGTTTTGATTTTCTTATCTGAGAATTGCCTATTCATGTCCCTTGCCCATTTATCAATTGGGAGATGGCTTGCATTTCAGTTGATTTAGCTCCTTGTATATTTGAGTAATTAGGCCTTTATCTGAGTTTTTTGTTATAAAGATTTTTTTCACAATTTGTTGTTTCCCTTCTAATTTTGGTAGCATTGGTTTTGTCTGTACAAAAACTTTTTAGTTTTATGTAGTCAAAATTATTTATTTTACATTTTGTGATTTTTTTTCTAACTCTTGCTTGGTTTGAAAATCTTTCCCTTCCCATAGATCTAACAAGCATACAATTCTGTGCTCACCCAATTTACCTATAGTTTCCTCCTTTATATTCAAATCATTCACCCATTCTGAGTTTATCTTAGTATAGGGTGTGAGATCAGACAGTAGCTTTCTATTCACTAGTATTGACAAAAGTTCATTACTGAGCAGAAGCTGAAGAAGATAGCTCTGTTGTCTATATTTAGCACCAGTTAATGTAAGTAGAGATGATTAAGTTAGTTTAATAAATTCTTCCTCTCAGTATACATCCTTCCACTTTTAGAGTAGTTAAATACCACTTCATTCTTCTCAGGCCCTTTGAATCCCTCTCTTCCTGCCAAGTTTATTCTAACGAGGAGAGAAAAAAATTAGGAAGAAAATGAAGCACTTTCCTTGGAACTTTCGATAAAGGTTATAAAATCATTTATTTTCAAACCTAAGAACCTTCAACTGATATGATGAAAGACTCTAACCTTTGGACTCAACCAACTGAACTATGTCCAGTTTCAATTCTACTCTTATTGCACACAAGGGATTATACTTTATAACTTATAGTAGCATCACAGGGGCTTTCCAGATCATTGACTTTCATGAACCATTTGTGTTTATATTCATTTATAATAACCATGTATGCTGAATTGAAAGCCATAGATATGTTCGCTAGATGGAGCTTTAGACAAATCTCAAGTGGGATTAGGAACCTGGAATCTAGGCAGAAACAGCTGGAAAGTCGTAATTTCCTGTCTTTCACATATCTCTGCAGAAAAATAACCTTTTGCTATCATGATAGTCAAGTATAGTTAGAACACCTTGTGGAACAAAACACTTAAATTAAGGAGAATAAAGTCCAGTTGGGTTAAAGGGCAGTTTGTCTGCATATAGAATGAAAATTAATTTATAATAATCCTAACTTTTATTCACGACATGTGTAACATGGAAAATGGCAGGGTGGAATTCCTGCAGAATACAGGTTCAAGCCTCACCCAGAATTCCAGGGGACTCCCCCTGCAGAACTCTGGATGAGGGAACAGTTGGAAAGGAGTTAAACAGTTGATTCCTGGGGGTTGAAGTGAGCAGGCCACTTTGCTCACTGGTCCCAGTTTGAGTTTGCCTTGGTGGCCATAGTGGCAAAAGTCATTTTGGTTTCTACTCAGGAGTTTGCCTGTCTAGTGGAATTAGACCTTCATTGCTAGATATAAAGTCTGCCACTCCCTCCTGGGGGGTTGGGGTGGAGGGACAGCTTCTACCTAACAGTTCAGGGCTTACCAGATCTTAACCAAATCCTTGATATCCCTTCCCTGCCTCTCTCTTCCTTCTTTATCAATATAAAACTTCATCTTTAGTAGTTGTGCCTGACTATTATTTAGGGCATACTCACAGCTAACATTGAGCTTGGTTCCTTTCAGTTGCTAGCCAAAGAAGTCAGGTCCACCTCAGTTCTTGATAACAAGATATCAAGCTTCTCCTTTGTCCCTCCATCAAACCTGTGGGGAGAGAAGTTGAGAAAGTGAACTTCATTAGAGATTTGCCTTTGCTGAGCCTGGCCAGAAGACATTGCCCTGCCTCCATTTTCACCAACTGCTTGGTGGGAGGGGTTTGAGAGCAACAAGTACCTACTCCTCCCTACTCACACAAGCCTGTGGGGGGTGGGGGAGGAGAGAGTCCTGCAGGTTTCTAGCTCAGGCCAGCCCATCAGCTTCCCAACATCTCTGTTATTATAAATATAACACGTTACACATTTTAGAGAATGTGAACTCCTGTTTACAGTTGAATGTAAAATAATTGCATATTTTTAATAGGCCGAGAGTTTTTGAAAACGTTGAAAATACATTGCTGACTTTCAACTAATCATCCAAGGAAATATGTGAAATCACTAAGGAGTTGCCATTGATTTCCCTCTGATGAGTCATGATATTTAAAATTCAGTGGGCTGCTTAAGAACTGCTCTTTCAAACGATAACTGAAGGTTAGCTTCATAAGTGGCTACGTATTAAGTAAGCCCATTCATTTACTTCTAATTCATTTCCTTTCAGACCAACCTAACAGAGCTCAAGTCTTTTGGTTCACCACCACTGGCTGTCAGCAATGTCACTGCTGCAGTAATGGTTCTCATGGCCCCTGGAGGAAAGGTACCCAGAGATCAAAGTTGGAAAGCTGCCAAGGCTACAATGGCCCGAGTTGATGGCTTTCTGGACTCCCTGGTCAACTTTAACAAAGAGGACATACCTGAGAACTGCCTCAAAGCTATCCAACCATATCTTCAAGATCCAGAATTTAAACCTGAGTTTGTGGCCTCTAAGTCTTATGCAGCAGCTGGCCTCTGTTCCTGGGTCATAAATATTGTAAGGTTTTATGAGGTTTACTGTGATGTGGAACCCAAGCGGCAAGCCCTGAGTAAAGCAAGTTTGGATCTTGCTACTGCCCAAGAAAAATTGGCAACCATTAAAGTCAAGATTGCTGTAAGTTGAAACCAGAACTTTCTCAAAATTGTTATTGTTGTTAATTCATTCAAAAGCATATATTAAGTGCCTACCATTTGCCAAGAATGTGCTGGAAATCAAAAACAAAAACAAAACTGTCCCCACTTTAAAGGAGCACCTATTTTATTGATACAAATAATGTGCAAAGAAATTTTATACATATGTATATACAAATGTATACATGTAGAAAGATAGATAAATGTTCTGGAGTTCCCATTACTAATGAAATAACAGGGTAAAATAATGTCTTGGTAGGTGAAGGCAATAACAATGGAAAGGAACCAAGACAGTCTTCTAGGAGGACATGGCATTTAAACTGAACTTTAGTTAAGGTTTCTAAGAATTGGGAGTAAGAAAAGGAGACTTTCTGGGTATAAGGTAAAAAAGAACAGAGAAAATCCATGTAATGTTTTTATGGTAAACAGTAAGCAATCCAAGCCTGGCTGAGATAGAGAATGCATGAAGGGGAATAATGTGCAATAAACCTGGAAATGTGCAGGCTCTAAATGCCAAGCCTTTAATCTCTCTACTCCTCTTCATATTCTTTCTTTCTTTATTTTTTCTCTTTACCCCTTGACCCTTAGCACTCCTGGGCCAAGGACCGTCCCTAGCCAGGATGAAAAAGGAGGAGGGTTGGGCATGGGGCTAGCAACCCCACCCTGTAAAAACTACATCTGCTAAAGAAACTGCAACCTAAAGTAGGGGTAGCTGGGCTAGCTCAGTGGATTGAGAGCCAGGCCTGGAGACGAAAGGTCCTAGGTTCAAATCCGGGCTCAGACACTTCCCAGCTGGGCGACCCTGAGCGACTGTGTGACCCATTGCCTACTGGTTGTGGCCTTATTCTCCTAGAATGGAGTCATAGGATAAAAAAAAAAAAAAAAAAAAAAAACCCTTGACATAATCTCCTATAAACTCTTCCTTTTCTCTTATTTCTGATAATGAAATGATCCTTCTTGTCATGACCAATTCTTGTGTGTTTGCTCTTTTTTATTCTATGCCCTTCCATATTCTTCAACCAACTGACCCCACAATTCTCCTCTTTGATATTTTTCCTTTTTTAAATTAATCTGTCCAAGTACCATTGAACAATTTTTATAAAGGAATGAAAAATAAAGATCACAACACATAATTGCACAATCTGGCAAAACAAATTTCGTTCATTGACCTTGCCAAAAAATCTATAATTTCTTTCTGCATTTTTATTTTTATCAACTTTCCTCCAGAAAGTCAGTGCATTTCTCGCCTTCTTTATTGTGTACTCTTGGTATGTCATTTTGTTGATCAGAATTCTTAGTCTTTCAAAGTTATTTTTCTCAATAATGTAATCACTGTAAAAATTGTTCTAGTCTTACTCACTTTACTCTGCACTACTTTACAGAAACCTTTCATTTTCCTCTAAAGTTATTTCATAATTCATTTTGGCACAATATGTCATTACATTTTTATAACCCAATTTTTTTGCCATTATCCAATAGGAGGAGAGCATTCTTTTGTTTTCTAATTGCTAGATACCACAAAAATAGCTGCTATAAATATTCATATATCTTTAAATTCTTCTCCTCCTTCTTTGATTTCCTTGGAATAAAATCCTTACAATATCATGGCTATAGCAAAAGGTATAAACATTTTTATAACTTCCTAGGTATGGTTCCAAATTGCTTTCCAGAATGGTTGGACCAATTTATGCTTTACCAAAAGTGTGCTGGTGTACTCATTTTACCGCAGTCCTTAAAACATTTGTCATTTGTCATTCTTGCCTATCTGATAGGTATGAAGTATACTCCAAAATTACTTTAATTTGCACTTCTCTAATTATTAATGATTTAGAGCGTTTTTCATGTAATTTCTGATATCTTGAATTTCTTCCTTTGAAAACTGCTTGTTCATAACCTTTGGCCAAAAATTCTTTATTTGAAAGCAAATATTGCCAAGATTAAATGGAAAGCAGGAAATTGGGGAAAATATTTTATAGACAGCCTCACAAATAGAGGTCTCATATATAAACTAGATAGAGAACTTTGTCAAATCTATAAGAAGAAGAGCCATTCCCTGATTGATTAATGGACAAAAGATATGAACAGACAATTTTTAGGTGAAGAAATCAAAGCCATAGATAGTTATGAGAAAATGTTCTAAATCAGTACTGATTAGAGAAAAGCAAACCAAAACAATTCTAAGATATCATCTCACCTCCATCAGACTGGCTAAAATGACAAAAGAACAAAATGACAAATATTAGAGGGAATGTGGGAAAATGGGAATACTAATATACTGTTGGTAAAGCTGTGAACTTATTTCCACCATTTTGGAAAGCAATTTTGAACTATGCCCAGAGAATTATAAAACTGCATATATCCTTTGACTCAGCATTTCTAGATCTGTTAACCAAGGAGATCAAAGAAAAAGGGAGAGAAACTATATGTTCCAGAATATGTATAGTAGGTCTCTTTCTGGTGCCAAAGAATTGGAAACTGAAGGGCCACCCATCAAATGGGGAACGACTAAATTGTAGTATATGATTATAATGGAATACTTCTGTGTCATAAAGAAGCAATGAGCAGGCTATTTTTTTTAACTTAGAAATAACTACACATGATAATGGACAGTGAAATGAGTAGAACCAAGAGAACATTATATATAGCTACAGAAAAATAAATTGTGAATGTTGCCTCCCACAGTGTGAATAACCCCCATGGAATGCCCCAATTCCATGATACAAGAAGGTCATGGAGAGGGTGAGAATCTTGTGGATGGGATGTGAATTTTTTTAAATGAGATTAGAAGTTTATATATTTTATTATTTTTTTAAACTTCTACTTTTGTTTTTCAATTCAGTGCATTTTTCCCTTCCCAGTCTCTTCTTTAATTTGTAGAATCCTCACTAGGTTATTTAGCAGAAGATTTTTAATTTGTTTTTGTTCACCCAATTCTTTAATTTTGTACACCCAAATTCTTTAATTTTTTCCTTCTCTGTTTTGTTGATAAAACATTTAGAGATATACGTTTTTTCCCTCCAAACTGCTTGAGCTGTATTCCATAAGTTTACATGTGTTGTCTCATTTTCATATCCTTTGAAAAAAAATTGTTTCTATGATTTGCTCTTTGACTTACCTATTCTTTCCATTTAGTGAGTATATAAGTAAGTATTTACTAAGTCCTTATCATGTTCTAAGCCCTAGGGATTCAAAGAAATGTAAAAATATTATCCCTGTCCTTAAGAAACTTACATTCTAATGGGCAAGTCAAAACTAGAAAAGTACAAAGGGTCAGTGTTTTGAAGAGATTTAAATGATAGAGATTAAAATTTTGGTCCTGGAGATAATTAGGAGCAATTTAAGTTTATTAAGTAGAGGATGACATGGTCAGATCTGCACTTTTGGAAAATCACTTTGACCAATGAGTGGCTAAAGGAGTGATGAGGAACTTGTAGCAAACCACTCTGAAGATTATTACAATAGTCAGCAGTGAAATTGAGGAAAGAGGAGGAGACATATAAAAGAGACTAGATGAAGGCAGGAATAAGAAGATTTAGTAACAAAATAAGTGTGAGAGAGAAGTTAAGGATGGATTAGAGTTGTGTGTAGGATGTCAGCTCTTTGAGCAGATACATTTTTATCTTTTGCTTGACTCCCTAGCACCTAGCATACCTAGACACATAGTATTGCTTGATAAATGTTTGTTTGCTTATTGAATCAATAGAATGGGATTATAAAGCTTTCTCCATTGAATAAAGGAAATTTTATTAATGAATATAGGGAAAATCCAATGACTGACTGAAAGAATTTGTTAACCTATCTTAAGTCACCTAGCTCTGGAGAAAGGACTCAACTATATAGTTTTTCACTAACTTTTTCTCTTACACTTCTTGTAAAGTGCTACAACAGGACTTGGACATCTATCTAATTAGAACAACATTTGACAGCATGGAAATTGAGCCAAGTCTAGCTATATAGTCAAATAAAACTGGGCGAATGAGAAGATTAAAAAGTCTAGCACCTGGAGCTATCCTTCTGAGCTCAGGGATCTAGTTCTTTTGAATGAACACAGCAGTACCCTAAACCAAGATTTTATCTGAGCTGGAAGCTAAAAACAACAGACTGAGCAAGAATTTTCCAAGATTCTAGATTCTGGTTACTTCTTACATTGTAGTACCCTATCCCAAAATAAGTTCAGGTCCAAAGACAGAAATAGTGGAGACAAAAGCCTAGCACCAGAAGCACAAGACCTACCCTGAAAAAGAACCTACAAGTGATGAAATGTTCCAAAAGTAATGGTGGGATGATATACCCAGAAGACATAACAGAAGTCCAGTGTTGTCAAAGTGTTGTTATTAAAAATGAGGAAGGCAGATATTAAAAGGGAAAATAGTAATTTAATCAAAGCCATGCTGATAGAGATAAAATCATTAGACCACACGCCTGTAAGTATTCAAACTCCTGCCTCAGCCATTTTACCTTTTCATATCTCCGTGCGCCCAGGTAGCTCAAAGAGGAAGTTCAAAGTCACTTCCCCCCTATTTAAAATAGTCCCTCACCTTGAATATGTAATCCAAAACAGGAAACCCATTGGGGATCACGGGAAATGTAGTTCCAAGTATCCCAAGTGATTTTTTTTGTATTTTTTTTAACATTTATTAATAATCATTTTTAACATGGTTACATGTTTCATGCTCCTATTTTCCCCTTCACCCTCCGCACTCCCCCCACCCATGGCCGACGCCCTTTTCCACTGGTTTTGTCATGTGTCCTTGATCAAGACCAATTTCCCAATTGTTGGTGGTTGCATTGGTGTGGTAGTTTCGAGTCCACACCCTCAATCATGTCCGCCCCGACCCATGCGTTCAAGCAGTTGCTTTTCTTATATGTTTCCTCTCCTGCAGTCCTTCCTCTGAATGTGGGTAGCATTCTTTACCATAAATCCCTCAGAATTGTCCTGGGTCATTGCATTGCTGCTGGTACAGAAGCCCATTACATTCAATTTTACCACAGTATATCAGTCTCTGTGTACAATGTTCTTTTGGCTCTGCTCCTTTCGCTCTGCATCAGATCCCGGAGGTCTCTCCAGTTCGCCTGGAACTCCTCCAGTTTATTATTCCTTTTAGCACAATAGTATTCCATCACCCGCATATACCACAGTTTGTTCAGCCATTCCCCAATTGAAGGACATACCCTCCTTTTCCAGTTTTTTGCCACCACAAAAAGCACAGCTATAAATATTTTTGTACATGTCTGTTTATCTATGATCTCTTTGGGGTACAAACCAAACAATGGTATGGCTGGGTCAAAGGGCAGGCATTCTTTTATAGCCCTTTGAGCATGATTCCAAATTGCCAGCCAGAATGGCTGGATCAGTTCACAACTCCACCAGCAATGCATTAATGTCCCAATTTTGCCACATCCCCTCCAACATTCATTACTCTCCCCTTCTTTCATTTTAGCCAATCTGCTAGGTGTGAGGTGGTACCTCAGAGTTGTTTTGATTTGCATTTCTCTAATTATTAGAGATTTGGAACACTTTCTCATGTGCTTATTGATACTTTTGATTTCTTTACCTGAAAATTGCCTATTCATGTCTCTTGCCCATTTATCAATTGGGGAATGACTTGATTTTTTATACAATTGCTTTAACTCCTTGTATATTTGAGTGATTAGACCCCTGTCGGAGTTTTTCGTTATAAAGATTTTTTCCCAATTTGTTGTTTCCCTCCTGATTTTGACTACATTGTTTTTGTTTGTACAAAAGCTTTTTAGTTTAATATAATCAAAACCATTTAATTTACATTTTGTAATTTTCTCTAACTCTTGCTTGGTTTTAAAGTCTTTCCTTTCCCAGAGATCTGACAAGTATACTATTCTCTGTTCACTTAACTTATTTATAGTTTCCCTCTTTATATTCAAGTCATTCACCCATTCTGAATTTATCTTGGTGTAGGGTGTGAGATGTTGATCTAGACCTAATCTCTCCCATATTGTTTTCCAAATTTCCCAGCAGTTTTTGTCAAATAGTGGATTCATGTCCCAAAAGTTGGGCTCTTTGGGTTTATCATACACTGTCTTGCTGATGTCATTTACCCCAAGTCTATTCCACTGATCCTCCTCTCTGTCTCTTAGCCAGTACCATATTGTTTTGATGACTGCTGCTTTATAGTATAGTTTAATATCTGGTACTGCTAGGCCCCCTTCCTTCACATTTTTTTTCATTATTTCCCTTGATATTCTTGATCTTTTGTTATTCCAAATGAAATTTGTTATAGTTTTTTCTAATTCAGTAAAGAAGTTTTTTGGTAGCTTGATAGGTATGGCACTAAATAGGTAAATTAATTTGGGTAGAATTGTCATTTTTATTATGTTGGCTCGACCTACCCATGAGCAATCAATGGCTTTCCAATTGTTTAGATCCAGTTTTATTTGTTTGGAAAGTGTTTTGTAGTTGTTTTCATATAATTGCTGTGTTTGTTTTGGTAGGTA
>NC_058133.1:240272727-240273099 GCF_016433145.1 Gracilinanus agilis
TTCTACAAGCTTCTTAGTTGATTCTCTAGGATTTTTTAAGTAGACCATCATATCATCTGCAAAGAGTGATAGCTTAGTCTCCTCCTTGCCCACTTTGATACCTTCAATTTCTTTTTCTTCTCTAATTGCAACTGCTAGTGTTTCTAGTACAATGTTAAATAATAGAGGTGACAATGGGCATCCTTGTTTTACTCCTGATCTTATTGGGAAGGCTTCTAATTTATCCCCATTGCATATGATGTTTGTTGATGGTTTTAGGTATATACTGTTTATTATTTTTAGGAAAGGTCCTTCTATTCCTATACTTTTCAGTGTTTTCAATAGGAATGGATGCTGTATTTTGTCAAAGGCTTTTTCAGCATCTATTGAGAT
>NC_058133.1:240278095-240278454 GCF_016433145.1 Gracilinanus agilis
TTTAGTGTTGAGGCTGCCAGATCCTGTGTGATCCTTATTGGTGCTCCTTGATATTTGAATTGTCTCTTTCTGGCTTCTTGTAAGATTTTTTCTTTGACTCGAAAGCTCTTCAATTTCGCTATTATATTTCTGGGTGTTGACTTTTCTGGGTCCAGTTTAGAGGGTGTTCTATGGATCCTTTCAATGTCTATATTGCCCTCTTGTTGTAGAACTTCAGGGCAATTTTGCTGAATAATTTCTTTGAGTATGGAGTCCATGTTTTTATTAATTTCTGCCTTTTCTGGAATACCAATGATTCTCAAGTTATCTCTTCTAGACCGGTTTTCTTGGTCTGTCACTCTCTCCTTGAGATATTTCAT
>NC_058133.1:240278554-240312733 GCF_016433145.1 Gracilinanus agilis
TTCCAGAGTTTCTCTTGATGGTCTTTTTCTTCTGGATTTCCTTATTGCTGGCCATTGTTAGCCCCGCCCCTTTTCCGCTTTGTCTTTGCACTCCGGGTCTGCCTGGGCCTTGCAAGCTTGGGGGGGGGGGGCCTCCGGTCTCCTTGTCCTCGGGGTCAGGCCTCCTGGTAGTTCCTGGTCTGCCCCTCTGCCCGAGGTTCCTTCAGCAGTCTTTGGGGCTGCTTCCACAGCCACGCTCAGGTCTGCACTGGGTCCTCTCTGGAGGTCCAAGCCTGGGCTGGAGATCGTTATTCAAGCCTAGGGCACTGCCTTTGCCTGCGCTGATGCTCTTAGGGCCCTGCTTTCACCCCCGCAGAAGGTAGTGAAAGTCTGTGGGCTGGAGATCTTTATTTGCCCCCTGAGGCGATGCCTTCAGTGCTTGGGAAAGGCCGAGTTTGTCCGGGCCGGAGGCGGTGCCTTCACCCACGTGGGCGCTCAGGGAGAGTCCCAGCCACCTGGGGTCCCTCGTCTTGCAGCGCACAGGTACGGGCTCAGGGGCTGCCAGTGATTTTCTGGTTGCCCCAGTCCTGTTTACCCGCTTGTGCGGTGTGGGGGGTGGGGGAGGGGCTTCTTCCTCTCGTGTTTTAGTGTGAACTGTTTCACCCCTTTAAAGTGTGGAAATGCCCCGATTCTGCGTACCTTCAATGCTGCGCCCTGTTGTGGGGTTCCTTCGTTCCTCTGGACTCGTTTTTATTTCCCCTTGAGGGGTCCTGTGTGGTTCGGTCAGGAGAGATCGAGCAGCTGCTCCTTACTCTGCCGCCATCTTAACCGGAAGTCTCATATTCCATATCCCAAGTGATTTTAAATAACACATAAAGACTGGTCTTATTCAGTGGATCTTAAACCAAAAGAAAAGAGGACGAAAGCTAGCCACATTGACAAAAAGCCAATTTTGGGGCAGTCCCCCACTGGTATAAGAGTGCATTCAATTTGTTCAACCCCCATAGTTCAGATCAACTGCACCCCAAAGTTCAAATTTGGGTCTTCATGATCCAGTGAAGGTTCTTCAGGCATCTTTTGGTGCCTCCACCAAACAGGTTCATTCATCTGGATTCTGGGGGGATGGTACAATCCTTATCCTGAAATTATTCTCAAAGAATTTAAACTTTACATTATAGGTTACAAAACATACATTTTCTTTTGAGAATTATACATTACTCCCCTGAGATTACTCCTAAAGGAGTAAAAATTGACTTGCAATATAGATTATAATTCAGACATTATGATTATAAAAACTTAATACACACACCACTGAGGAAAATTTTAAATAACACATTATTCCCCTGGAAAGGTCAGCCAAGGATGCATGGCTGAGTGAGTCACGGGGGTGCATGAAATCAATTGGCAAAAGAAATAATAAAAAAAATAAAAGGAATAAAATTCAAAAAAAAGGAGAAAAAAATTAACTTGTGAATGAAATGTAAAATGTGCAAAAAAAGTAAGGAAAATAAACTTATAACAGGCCTTTGAATTGAGGCCTAATTAAAGTGATTTAAGCAGTTTGCAAATACCCATTCAGGGCCAGGACTACAGAAAAATTACTATTTTTCTCTATATATAGAGAGAAATAAGGGAAATGCCTTTCTTTGATCTGATTTTTCCCTGCACCTTCTCAGGGAAATGAGCCATAAAATGATAGCCAATCTTAGATGCTTCACTAGGAATTTAAGTTGAGGGGGACTGAGCCTCTAAGCATTAGAAAAGCTGACTCCAAAACTCAAACCCCAGTTTCAAGCCCTTCAAGTATTGGCATAGAACTCCTGCAATTCATGACCTGTATGGCCTTCTGCCTGGGCAGATTCTCAGTCAGTCTCCATGGTCTTGTGGCTTGGCACTTCTCCTGGAATCAGACAGAGAGGCATTAAATCACAGTCCCATAGTCTCTTCAGGTATTTGCATTAAGCTTATATCACTGTAAAATAAAAAAAAAAGCATAAATAATTATTATATATGAACTTCCAGTACAAGATGAGAAAAAGGAAAAATCAATTGCTCTCATTAAAAAAAGAATGTTTTAAAAATCAAATATAATGGGGGCAGCTGGGTAGCTCAGTGGAGTGAGTCAGGCCTAGAGACAGGAGGTCCTAGGTTCAAACCCGGCCTCAGCCACTTCCCAGCTGTGTGACCCTGGGCAAGTCACTTGACCCCCATTGCCCACCCTTACCAATCTTCCACCTATGAGACAATACACCAAAGTACAAGGGTTTTAAAAAAAATCAAATATATATATATATATAGCTCAGAACTAGTGAAAGGGGTTTTTTTACTCAAAAATGAGATTTTCTATGAGTGTAATAGCAGATTCACAATGCACATTCAAATAGAGTACCATAATTTCTAATAACATGTTTTAAAACAATAAACAATGATGTTAAAAAAATCATATACTTGTTACAACTTTTAAACCTTGGCTAAGAGTTTCTCAACAAATTCTGTTACTGCTTCCATATAAAAATCTGATATTAAAAAAAAACTTCTGATCTAAATTATCCTCAAGAATTCTAGACCCTTCTGATAAAAGAGGCTAAAACATAGACTAATATCAAAAATATATATAAGACAACAATTCTTCACAATAAAATATATAAAGCTTATCCTTTAAGACCACAATTCTTTAAAATAAATTAATAAAAACCTATCATTTATACAGAAGGGTACTAGGCATCTAAAGTAAAATTTTAAAAGACCTCTCACAAGATTACAATTTAAATCTCAAGGCAGGCATCAAACTCTCCAAGGTTTTATACAATTTCCAAGATAGAATAAAAACTTAAAAGACATGTGCTCCTATAAATCCAGTATACATAAGGCAATTTACAACTTAAAAAATGTGTAAGATGTTCAAATGGTACGAGAACACAGCATTTTTTTTATTACAGTAAAAATGAAACCTGAAATAAATTAGGAAATATAATGAGTACCAGACATCAAGCTATATCATCAAAAAACCTCTTCTACCGGTTCTAATAGATTTTTCTCATTATTTGGGAGTTACAATAAAATCATAAACAGAATTAATCTAGCAGCCACAAACTTCATTGACTTAAAATGATTCAGTGCAACAGGAAAATCAACGAAATAAACAAAATTAATTCACAAAAGTAATCCGCAAAATGCAGTAAGATACAGTCTTTTTAAAACCCTGAGTTCTGAGGTTTTAAACTCCCCTTCTGGTCCCATTTAAAGTTCAAATTTCAGGGTCCATATAATCAGTCTCTGCTCTTAGTTCAAAGTTCTGAGCAGGTATGGGGTAAATTTCTTTTCCCCTGAGTTTGAGTTTAATAATCGCAAAAAAGTTTGAATAGGCCATGAGCCCAATGAAGAGTAGGGATTCCTAGTTCAAGGTTCAGACACTAGCATCCACGTGGGATCAGGGCTAGAGAAAAGCTTAGGTCAGTTTTTTAGAAAAATACCCACGTGGAGAGCTTGTGGGGTGCCTAAATTAGGCTTTTGAGAAATCACGTGGAGGCCATTGAATGCAGGCCATTACCAAGAGGGGGGAGGTGGAAATAATACTTCTCAAATCTCAAGCAGCAACAGCTGCAGCAGTCTCCAAGTCAGGGCAGGGCTGTAGTGGAAGTGGTCAGCACCATTGGGGGTTAGAACAGGACGAGCAGCACCAGCGAGGCAGGATTGGAGGCCAGAGGTCTGTACTAGTGGGCTCTGGATTCAGCAGAGATCAGGGCAGTCAGGAATGTGAGGCAGTGGTCTGTACTGGCAGGCCAGGCAGGAATGGAGTCCAGGTCAGGAGTCAGAAGGGGCGGCAGAGGACAGCAGGAAACCCAGCAGTCCATCAGTGTCTGTAAGGGCCACCAGGCCCGGGGCACTGAGCAAAATAATTCGCAGCCCAGCAGCAATTAAAACCATTGTCCCTCTTCCCTAAAAGGCAGCCTAGAGGCTGGGGAAAATAGGGAGAGGACTGGGCGAGGAAAAAGATCATTTCTGAGACTCTGGGTCCCAGAGCCGCATGGCTTCTTCTTAGGCTATCTAAAAAATTTAGGGTCCGAACTTCAACCTTCTGGTTCGCCAAACTGTTGCTATTAAAAATGATGAGGGCCTAGATAAAAAGGGAGAATAGTATTTTAATCAAAGCCATGCTGATAGAGATAAAATCATTAGACCACACGCCTGTAAGTATTCAAACTCCTGCTTCAGCCATTTTACCTTTTCGTATCTCCGTGCGCCCAGGTAGCTCAAAGAGGAAGTTCAAAGTCACTTCCCCCCTATTTAAAACAGTCCCTCACCTTGAATACGTAATCCAAAACAGGAAACCCATTGGGGATCATGGGAAATGTAGTTCCAAGTATCCCAAGTGATTTTAAATAACACAAAAGATTTAAGTTGCCTTAGTCACATGTGTTCCCTGCATGTGTGCTTCTCTAATTGTGAATTCTATAGGTGCATACACTTCCTACTGATATATATTATATGTGCATATAATATATATAATATATAATATATTTTTAGTGGGAATATGCTAATTAATGGAAGAAACAACCTATTCAGGATATTGAGGTATGTTTTGTTGTTACTTTTCTTACTATGCAATTTCTGTAAATTCTATTGCTTTGATCTCATTGTGGGCTCATGACCTTAGTTTGTTAGTATAGACTACCCCCCCAACTTTTAGGACAGTGTGGTTCCCATGATAAACAGCTACATTCACTCCTTCAAAATAGTCTGTGTATCCAGACACCTAATACTGTAGCTCACAAGTTCACATTAATGTGCTTATCTTTAATAGGCACCCATGTGACACAATTAACTGAAAGCAAAGCTATTTTACTGAAATGACATATAGAATATCTCTCCCATAAACCTAAAGTCTATATTCCAACAAATATCCTAGTACAATGGAAATAATAGCTATTGATCATGTTTAAATGGGAGAAGACACACATGTAGGCTGTCAGCTGCCACTCTACCTCAACCAATGTCTTCTCATATAGAACATCAACTATTGCTCCCAGCTCTTTACTGATTATGTTGCTATGCTGGGCCTAATCCTGTGTAAGTCTTATGTTTCTGATGCTTAATTATATTTTCCATTTTCTCCAATTACAGTCTCAACTACAATCTTGGCCTAAAGTACTGCTATGTACATTCAGAAAAAAAAAACTAGGAACCAGGCTTCAGGACCATCAACAATCTCAGCTGTGAGGCCTGCCATGTCTTGAGCAAGATACCCCATCTATAAGTGGGATTCTCAAATCATCTAATCAATTGGATTTATTTCTATTCTGTAGCTAGCGTGTGCTTTCCACCAGATGCTACCAGATGCTGCTAGATGCAGCTTTGCCAGGGCAAGGCAGAGAGGAAAATAGAGAAATCCCAACCCACCTTGCTACACACTCCAAAAAAGACAAGGGAAAATATGAAAAATGAACTCTGATGAATCCTTAAAAACTGAATTACTTAAAATGGAATGAACTCCAAGTTTTATCTAGTCCACTGATCTCATTCAGTCAGTTGAAGTTGCTGTGCTCATTGATCTCCTTCATTCAATGGTCAATACCTATAATTCCAGAACTTCTCATTTTGTTTAGGCACCTCCTTTACTCTTTGTTATCAGGTTGTTTAGAAAACTCTACAATTTAATCCACCGTTATCTAGTAAAATGGCAAAGATAGTGAAAAATGGATATGGTCTATGTTGATGATGTTGCAAAAGAAAAAAATGGAAACGCAGAGGCAACTGGGTGGCTGAATGGATTGAGAACCAGTCCTAGAGATGAAAGGTTCTGGCCTCGGACACTTCCTAGCTGTGTGACCCTGGACAAGGCATTTAGTTCTCATTGCCTAGCCCTTGCCACTCTTCTGCCTTGGAATCAATATTCTAAGATGGAAGGGAAAGGTTGGAAAAAAGACAGAAACACTAGTATAAATTCTTTGTAAAGCACTAAATTAGTCCAACAATTCTAGAAAACCATTTGGACTTATCTGCAAAAGAGTGTCTAGAATGACCAAACCCCGTAACCTAGAGATCTGTTTGCTTTGAATTTTTATAGAAAGATAGCAAGCAGTCTTGTACATAACAAAATATTCATAACAGCACTTTTTTTTTTGGTAACAAGGAACTACAATCAAAGTGGATGCCCAAAGATTTGAAGATAGCTAGTTAAATTATAATCCATGAATACAATGGAACATTATTACATCGAAACATGGGAAAACATATGAAATGATGCAGCAAAAAGAAAATAGAACCAGTTGTATAGACAACATAACCATTTGAATGCTGTATAGTTTTAATTTTGTTAACTATACCCCAAACCTCATCTCTACCCTGTTCTTTGGACAATTTAAAGTTAGGTCTTTTTAATGCATATATGGAATATGCACATATTGACATAAACCTAAAGATGTGCTGTTGTTTTTTTCTCTGACCATGTTTTAATCCTGAATTAATAATTTTGTCTTAAAATTCTAGTTATTATATAGACTTTAAAGAGTCTACCAATGTGTCCCCTTAAAAGTTAAACATTCTTTTTCTTTATATTTAGAAATATATTGAAACAATATTTTTAAATCCAAAGCAGTAAGTTTTCCCTAGTCATATATTTTTCTCAAAAGTTGAGTTTTTTATTTAAAAAGCTAATTCTAAAACTAATTCTAAGGGGGAGCTAGGTATCTCAGTGGATAGAGTGTCAGATCCAGAGATACAAGGTTCAAATATAACCTTAGACACTTCCTGGGTAAAACACTTATCCTCAATTACCTAGTCCTTACCACTATTATGCCTTGAAGCTGATACATAGTATCAATTCAAAGTCCAAAGAAAAGGGTTTTTTAAATTGGTTAATTTTAAAGTGGCAGAATTGATTAGATCATCCTTTTTCTAGAAATTAGTCCATATTGCCCCTACTGCCTGGTGTACATATTTAGTTTAAATACTGCATTGATGTGTCCAGATGCATTAGCACTCCTTGAACTCCACAACTGCATTCTGGTAACCAAATGATTGGCTACTATGTAATTCAGTTCCTTTTCCTCCAGTTTCCCTCTGATCTCTGACTTTCAGGCCTGTATGCTATTGTTCTTGGAACAAATGTAATAGTATGTTCCAAACCATGTAAAGCATGGGTCCACAAATTGTGCTTAGACTAGAAAAATTTACATATATAATTTTCTGTTTCTTTCTCAACAGCACCTTAATGAAAACTTGACAAGACTCACAACCAAATTTGAGAAAGCAACTGCAGAAAAACTCAAATGTCAGCAAGAAGCTGAAATGACTACAGGTACCATCTCACTTGCAAATCGCCTGGTGAGTCTCAACAGACGGAGCTTTAATTGTATGAACAGTTTGTCAATTGCTATAGAGATGCACAATATATGAACACAAATTAGCACATTTTGACCTTGGAGAATATATTAAAATGTGCTATAATAAAGAAAAGTTATTTATAAAAACTAAATGAAAGAGTATATTCAAATCTAGTTTTATTTACATAGATCCTCGTAAATAAAGAGAAATTTAGATATAAGAGACTACATATTAACTTGTGTTCTGGCCTTGTATACATATCAGGCAAAAAAGCTCATATTGCTTAATATGTATATTGGCAAACAGTTGATACCCACTGACAATTTGTAGAGCATTGCACAGCTACTTTTTAAAATGTACCTGAGGGACTTCCGGGTTAAAATGGTGGCAGAGTAGAAACAGCTGCTTAACCTCTCCTAACCCACACACGTAGGACTCCTCAAGAGGACATAAAAACAAATCCAGATGAATGAAGGGACCCCACAACAGGGCTCAGCATTGAAGGTACATGGGATCAGTTCATTTCCATGCTATAAAGGGGTAAAATAGCTCTCACTAAAATGAGAGCTGAGCAACCCCCTACCCCCACACAACCTACAGTGCCAAAGTCAGTGCACAAAAGTTAGAGCAAGTTTGGGGCATTCATTAAGTTCTTGGCAGCTAACTTGGATCACCAGGGTCTGCTCCTGAGAGCAGCAAAGGCCCCAAAAGGCTAAAGAATGCACAGACTTTGAACACAGACCTTGAGCTCAGGCGAGGACATTGAGGACACTCAGAGGCGTGGACACGGACACAGACAAGGACCTTGTGCACAGGCACAGACCTTGGGTGGGGACCCAGTGAGGAGGGGTGCATGACTGTGGAAGCAGTAGCCTGAGTCTGTTAAAGGAGCTTTGGACAGAGGATCAAGCAAGGGGATCACCAGGTAGTTTGACCCTGAGAACAACTAGACTTGAGACCTCAAGAGCCTGAAGAATGCAGACTGACCCTGGGCATGAGGATAAAGCTGAGAGGGCACACGGTGCTGTCATTCAGATGAAACTTCCTCCACAGCTCAATAGGATAGGCAGAGAGCCTGTCTGCCTCACCCAAAATTCAGACTGAGAAAGAAATAATATTGGCAAGCCAGGCATAAGAACTTGCAAAGAGAAAGATCAAGAAGAAATCTTTAACACACGACAACATTTACACAGAAAAAATGCAGACAACAGAGCAAACAGCAGAGGAGAACAAACAAGTAATCACATCCAAACTTACCCCCCAAAATGAAAATTGGTTACAAAGCTCTTAAAGAGTTCAAATCTGAGATCATGAAAAAGGTGGAAGAGATTTGGTGAGAGAAGTGGGAAATAACCCAAAAAGAAATTAGCAGGGTAAAAGACAGAAACTCCCAATTGGAGAAAGATACCCCAAAATCAAAACAACTGATAAGCAAATTGGAGACCAAAAGCAAACAGCTGGAAAACAGAATAGACCAAATCAAAAAGGAAAATCAAAAGGGTATAGCAGAAAACCAGGCTCTAAAGACCAAAATTAGGCAAGTAGAAGCCAATGATCTCTCAAGACAGCAAGGACAAATAAAACAAAATCAAAAAAACTGATAAAATAGAAGGAAACAGGGGCAGCTGGGTAGCTCAGTGGAGTGAGAGTCAGGCCTAGAGACAGGAGGTCCTAGGTTCAAACCTGGCCTCAGCCACTTCCCAGCTGTGTGACACTGGGCAAGTCATTTGACCCCCATTGCCCACCCTTACCAATCTTCCACCTATGAGACAATACACCGAAGTACAAGGGTTTAAAAAAATTAAAAAAAAATAGGAAACATGAAATACCTCACTGAGAAATTGAAAGATCAAGAAAACATATCTAGAAGAGACAATTTAAGAATCATTGGTCTTACTGAAAAAGCAGAAATTAATAGAAATTTGGACTCCATATTAAAAGAAATTATACAAAAAAACTGCCCTGAAGTTCTACAACAAGAGGGTAATATAGACAATGAAAAGATCCATAAAACACCCTCTACACTAAACCCTCAAAAGACAACTTCGAGGAACATAATAGCCCAATTCAGGAGCTTCCAAGTAAAAGAAAACACTTTACAAGAAGCCAGAAAGAGACAATTCAGATATCAAAGAGGACCAATCAGGATCACACAGGATCTGGCAGCCTCCACACTAAGAGACTGCAAAGCTTGGAATATAATATTCAGAAAGACAAGAGAACTGGATCTACAACCAAGAATCACCTGCCCATCAAAACTGACTATATATACTTCCAGGGGAAAGTATGGGCATTCAACAAGATGGAAGATTTCCAAGTATTTGCACAGAAAAGACCAGGACTAAATGGAAAATTCTATATCCAACCACAAAAACCAAGAGAAACATGAAAAGGTAAATAAAAAATAGAGGGGAAAGAAAGAAAACTCTTATTTTTAAATTTGCCTCTTTAAGGGCTTTAAAAAGATCAAATTACTTCTATTCCTATATGGAGAAATGTTAGGTGTAATTTTCTAAAACCATATTCACTCTTATAGTAATTAGAAGAATAATTCTAAAAGGGAGAGGTTGGAACACTAAATGGTCTAAGATGAGATGGTGTGGGGGAAAAAAGAGGGGAGTGAATAGTAGATGACAACAAAAGAAACTTGAATGAATAAGAAAAATAGGATATTCTATACCACACAAAGATAGCATGGGAAGGGGAGGGTATGAATACTATTATAGGAAGGAGAGAAAGAGAGCATTAAGAGGTAATATTTAAACCTTTCTCTCAGCGGAATTAATCCTGAGAGGGAAGAGTATCTATATCCATTTGGATATAGAATTCTATATAACCCTACTGAGAAAGTCAGAAGGGATAAACCAAGGGGAGCTGGGGAGTAGGAAGGTCAAAAAAGGGAGGAGAAGAGAGGGAGGGAATTCATTAGGCTGTAAAAAAATAAAAAGAGGGAAATAATAAGGGAGGGGGTGGAAAGGGAAGTAAATCAAGGGAGGGGACAAAGTGAACAGGTCTAAAACAAACCACTGCTTTAAAAGGAAATAGTGTAAGAAGAAGATGTAGAACTAGGAGAAGATACCAAAAAGTTGGGGAATACACCATTGATAATTATAACTCTGAATGTGAATGGGATGAACTTGCACATAAAACGGAAGCAAATAGCAGAGTGTATTAGAAACCAAAATCCTACCATATGTTGTCTACAAAAAACACATATGAAGGCGGCAGGTTTAAGGTCAAGGGCTGGAACAAAATCTTTTGGCCTTCAACTGAGAAAAAGAAAGCAGGATTGGCTATCATTCTGACAAAGCTAAATCTAAATCTAAAAAGAGATCTGATTAAAAGAGACAGGGAAAATAATTACCTTCTAAAAAAGGCAGTATAGACAATGAGGAAATAACAGTATTCAACATGTATGCACCAAATGGCATAGCATCCAAATTCCTAAAGGAGAAACTGGCAGGGCTCAAGAAGGAAATAGATAATAAAACCATACTAGTGGGAGATCTAAATATTCCTCTTTCAGATCTAGATAAATCAAATCAAAAAATAAATAAGAAAGAGATAAGAGAGGTGAATGAAGTCCTAGAAAAATTAGATATAATAGATATGTGGAGAAAAATGAATAGGGACAAAAAGGAATATGTTTTAGTGAGAGCTGTTTCATCCCTTTATAGCATGGAAATGTCCCGATTCCACATTCCTCCAATGCTGTGCCCTGTTGTGGGGTCCCTTTGTTCCTCTGGGTTTGTTTTTATGTCTTCTTGAGAGTCCTGTATGTTTCTGTTAGGAGAGATTAAGCAGCTGCTTTTTACTCTGCCGCCATCTTAACCAGGAAGTGCCTGTCTTTTTCTTTAAATTACGGCTTTCTTAAATTCTTAAATTGTCTGTCTCTGAATCTATTTTTCAGGTAGATATTTCATGTTTTCCTATTTTTTAATTTTTTTGTTTTATTGTTTCTTGATGTCTCATGAAGTCATTAGCTTCTATTTCCCCAATTCTAATTTTTAAAGAATGATTTTCTTCTGTGAGCTCTTAAGCCTCCTTTCATCATTTGGCGAATTCTGCTGTTATTTTCTTATTGCACTGCTTCCACTTCTTTTCAATATTTTTCCTCTGCCTCTCTTAAATGATTTTTGGAATCCTTTTTTGTGCTATTCCAGGGCCTGAGACCAATTTCCATTTTCTTTGAAGTTTCCCATATGTTTGCTCTGTTTTCATTGTCCCTTTCTGTATCTGTGCCTTGCTTTTCTTTGTCTCCAGAAAAATAAGTTTTTCTGTGGTTTTTTTTTTTTAATATTTGCTTATTTTCCCAGTCTTTTTCTTGACTTTCACTTTTATCTTAAAGGTTGCTTCTGTTCTCAGGTATAGAGGGCACTCTTAAACTTTAGTTCTTCCTTGATGCTCTATCTCTGGATTTCTGCAAGTTTCAGCTCTTCCAAGGAGGTATGATGGCCTGTGGCTGTGAACTCTGAAAGCCACTTCCCACTGCTGATTCAGTAACCCCCTGGGACTGCTAATGGCTTGCAGAGCTCATACCACTGTAAGATACCCTATGATTGAGCTCAAAGTCTAGCCTTAGGTTTGGGTAGGGGCTTTTGGTCTTACACTAGGGAATGTGGACTGCCTTGCCCTGGAGCTTATAACTTAGCCTTGAACTTTGGTCTGGGCTCACACAGGCAAGCACACTGTGGACTGTCTTGTGCTGAAGCTTGGGGCCTCATTCTGAGCTTACACAGACCAGACATGCACATGCACAGACTATCTCACATTGAGGTTTAAGTCCTCACTACAAGCTTGTGCTGGGACTCCCAACCACACTCTGGACTTACACAGACTAGGTGTACCACACAGACTGTCTCGCACTAAGATTCTGCAGGCTTGGCCTAGGGCTTGGAATTTTATAAGGTATGTGGGGGGTTGAACCACTGTTGACCTAGGCAGGATCGCATGGTCTGGACACTGACTTGGGTCCAGGTTCAGAACCTTGAACAGTAGATTGGGCAGGTGGAGGGTGCTATTGGCTTACCCTGGTACTCCTTGGCACCAGCCTCCTGCTGGCAGTGATCTCCTCTCACCCCAGTGAACCAGACTCTCTCTAGCTACTTTTCAACTTGTTCTCTGCATGAAATTTTCTTCACTCTATTTGAGATAAAATTGAATAACAAGTGCCCCACTCATTCAAATAAATAAACCTTGGAATCAGAAGATTGTTTATTCCCCTTTGTGAAAGAGAGCACTTCGATGATGGGCTAAGAAGTGCCCACTGACTAGGCAGCAAACAGGCAACATATACGAGTTCCCAACACATAAAACATAGACCCTCTTAGACCATTTCTGGGTCTATTTCCCAAAAAGATCAGGGAAAGGGGCAAGAGCTCATATGTTCCAAAATATTTATAGCAGCTCTTTTTGTAGTGGCAAAGAACTGGAAACTGAGGGGACGCCCATCAATTACAAATACCACAGTGCCATAAGAAACAATAAACAAACAAATAAACAAAAAATTTTAAAAGCCTGGAAAGAACCGTATAAGTTAATGAACAGTGAAATGAGAACCAGAATGATATACAGCCAAAGAACTAATACTAGAAGAATAAATTAAGAATATTACCTCCAGAAAGTGAACAGAAAGATAAAACATGAAAGACAATTTATATGAGCATGTTGATCTCCATGACAATATCCTATGTGAGAGGAGGGAGGGAAAGTAGGGAAGGTTTGCGACACTAGTGGACAGGATCTTTTATTATAGGAATGAAGAAAAGTAGGTTAAACATATAAAAGATTTGTGGTTTCATTTGTGTAATATCTTCTTTTTCTTTACATTTGGAAAATGTTTTGCTTGAATTTGTTAACATTTTGAAGCAAAATTTTTTTTTCTTTTCAAAAGAACTTGTCTGAAATTGTCAAAAGAAGGAAAAATATACAGAGTTGGATACAGAAATGCCTTGCACTCAACATGGAAATAGAAAGGAAAGTGGGGAAAGAGGGTAAGAGAAGCACCAAGTAGGGAGGTTAAATGAATGAATAATCCTGACTAAAAACAAACTCTAAGGATGTATAAAAATGTAGATTACTCTTTACTGAAGTAACAAAAGAATAGGAATCTGAGGAAGTGCCCATAAATTGAGGAATGAGTAAACAAGTTATGGTATATAAATATGATAGAATACTATTGTGCTAGACTCTATTCAACATAATGACTAACCAGAATGTCACCTCCTGATAGAAAGATGAAGAATTCAGAATGCGGAATGAATCCATTTTTTTGACAAAGCCAATATGAAAATGTGTTTTGATTAATTATATATGCTTGTAATGGGTTTTTGTTTTCACTGTGTTCTAATTGGGAATTGGGAGAGGATAAAAAAGTGGATTTAACTGATTAAAACGAAATATTTTTAATGAGTGTTTTAACACTACCCTGAGGAGATCTTGGGAAGAAGGAAAACCAAACACCAAGATCACCTTAAATCTTTGCGATGAATAGCATTCCAGCTTCATTGACTTGAATGTTTTCTGTAGGCATCTATCAACGAGTTAACATGGTACAGTGCAGAGAACTGGATTGGGATTAAAAACCTGAATTCTAGGCCTGACTTTGCTACTAACTAGTCACATGATTTTGGACAACCTCACATCTCTGAGCTACAATGTCCTCCTCTGTAAGATTAGGGAATTGATCTAAGGTCCCTTCCAGCCAAATGTGGGCTGATAAAAGTTTTTGACTCTATCAGGAAAGACGTATCTATATGAATACTCACACTTAAAATGTAACAATTGGCTTTCTCAAGCCAGAATGAACAGATTCCAGCACACTTCTGTTTCCAGCATCAATATTTTATTATTTGAGGAAGAGGTAACATATAAGATATACCTCTAAAGCCTCAGACACACAAGTTAGCCCCTCATTCATAGAATGGTCAGCTCATTTTATGGAAGTCTTAGCTAAAAGAAGAAAGAGGTGATATGTCACACTAAATTGTGCATAGAACCAAAACTTGTAAAGCACAAGGTAACAGTTTTTAAGGGGACAAGTTAATTTAAGCAGATCAGAAGTCATTCATTTGTGTGTAATATCTAATAATAAAGTCTTTTCAGCTTTTCAATTTTTGAAACTTTAGGTTGGAGGTCTTGCCTCTGAAAACGTAAGATGGGCAGAAGCTATCAAGGACTTCAGATGGCAAGATAATACATTATGTGGAGATATTTTACTGATTACAGCTTTCATTTCTTACCTGGGATACTTTACCAAGAAATATCGTCAAAGCCTTATGGATTGTAGCTGGAGACCTTACCTGAATCAGTTAAAAGTAAGGAAAAGAATAAATAACCTGAATGATGATCATAATTCAGACTCACGAAATGAGGAAGAGCTAAATGGTTGTATTCCCATTTTTATGCTATGGAAGCTAAAGTTTCAAAAAGCTATATAACCTTTCCATTGTCACAGCAAGAATATTATTGTGTTGACTTTATTCCAGCATTTCTGACTAGTAGTGATAGCAACAACAATAGTAAATCTTCTTCATTATTTTAAGTTTCATTTAAATAGGATTTGGAAGTGATGAATAGAAGAGAATAATAATCATTTGTAAAAGTATCAGCTTTCTTACAGTTCTCTTTCTCTCAGGGTGCCTAATACAAATTACAGGTGCCCTTTCTCTAACCTCTTGACATTTCTTGAGCTATAAGAATTTTCTTGTTGGCTCAGAAAACAAGAGGGGGAAACTATGCTATAGAATATACACTGAATCCTACAACTGATGTCTTATAAAATAGAGTTCCTATAACCAAGAATCTTATGTTTGGTGTTATTTCTCTCTTTTGCTCCAGATTGCTTTCTACCCTGGAGTGATGAGATATATGCCCTTGAATTAGATGCCAACATTGTCTCATAAGTGTGACTGCCGCTTTGTCTCCCTCCCCTCCCAATTCCATGGATACAATAAATTCAGATGGTTTTGATTCTTTGCTTTGAAAAAAGGAGATCTAGATCTCAATGACCTAGAGCAGTGATGGGCAAACTTTTTAAAGAGGGGGCCAAAGAAAACAAAATACTCATCTGTCAGTCTGTTTCTAAGACAACTCTTTCAAAGTTTCATTGTATTGTATCCTATTCATTGTATTCGTCAGATTAGGAATAATATCACTGGGCTGGATAGAAAATTTCAGAGGGCCGCATCTGACAAGCTGGCTGTAGTTTGCCCATCACTGACCTAGAGTGAACTGAGCCTGAAGTTACACAATATCCTTATTTGAATATAACACCATTAAATCAATAGCACCTGATGACCATTCAAGGAAAAAAAATCAGTGAAAAAAGTATGCTTCCTACCCTTGGCAAAGAAGGAAGTGTCTGTCGGTACACAATAAGATATACATTCTCAGACATGACTAATGTTATGCTTGAGCATACTCACCATTATAAGGGAGACTAATGCTAGATAAACTTAAAAAATTTGTCTACAATATCTGCCTCCACTTCCTCTTCTCTTACTCCATAACTCCATAGAATAAGGCTTTCCACCTCATCACTCATTAAAACTGTTCTCTCCAAAGTTAGCAATCATCTCTTAATTTCCAAATCCTGGTCTTTTCTCAGACTTAATTCTTTTCAACCTAAACACTGCATCTGTTCTGTCACCTTCACCTCCTGGATATCCTTTTCTTTGGGTTTTTATGACACCACTCTCCTGTTTTCCCTCTTATCTGACTTCTTTCTCAGTCTTATTTAGTGGCCTATCATTCACATCCAAACCCCCTAACTACTCATGTTCCTCAGAGTTCTGCTTTAGCCTCTTCTATACCCTTTACCTCTTTCTCTCGGTGCGTATGTTTGTGTCTCTTTCTGGAACTTCATCGGATGCCTTAGGCTTAACTATAATCTCAATGAAAATGATTCTAGATCATTCCAAGCCCCAAAATATCCCATGATTTTCAATCCCACATGGATTTTTGGGAAGATCTTAAATTCAACATATCTACAACTTAATTTATTACCTTTTCTCCAAAAACCTACAGTCTTCCAAGCTTCCCTATTTCTGTCAAAGACACAATCATCCTTTCAATTCACAGTTCAAAAACTTGCCATTACCCTGTACTCTTCAGTTTCTCTTATCTCATTTATCATTCATTTGCTAAATTTTGATGTTTATACCTCCAGAATATCTGTTTCATCTATTCCTTCTCTCCACTAATAAAACCATCACCTTAATTTGGATGCTCATTGCCTCTCACCTGGATTATTAAAATAGCCTTATAACTAGTCTCAAATCTCTCCCTACTTGAATACACTACACACAGTTGCCAAAATATTTTTCTTTAAATATAGAATTGACCACGTGATTTCACTTTTGTCAACTCTAACGGCTTCCTTTTGCCCCTATGATCAAAATATAAAGTCCTCTGTTTATTACTTAAAACCATTCACAACCAGGCCCCAATTTTTTCCAGTCTTAATGAACATCCTTCCCACACTTTGTGATCCATCTAAACTAGACTTCTCTCAGTTACTCTCACAAGAGACTTTTTGCTGCCCAACTCTCATGCCTAAAATGAACTTCTACCCTAACTTCACCTCAAAGTCCCTCTCTTCTTCTAAGATTCAGTTCAGGTAATGTCTTTCAAATGAGCTTTTCCTGAATTTTCTCCTTTTTTAAAAATTAATTTTGTATTCATGCTATTTATATTTTTATGCATGCTTCCTTTCTCCCTCATTAGACTATAAGCTCCTTGTCAGTAGGTATTGTTTCATTCTTTACAAGTCAAGATAAATCAATAAGCATTTATGGGAATAGCTACATGGATTGAGAATCAGGACATGTCACTTAAGCCTCATTACCTATTCCTTACAAGTGTTCTGCCTTGGAACCAATACACAGTATTAATTCTAAGACAGAAAGTAAGGATTTTTAAAAATAAATCAATAAACATTTATTAATGACTTACTACTTAATAATCATTGTCAGCAATGGAAAAAAGTAGGGACAGCATTTATTTGGGGGGGGAGTCTATCTGTGTAACAGGTACTGTGCTAAGCACTTTATGAATATCATTTCATTTGATATTCAAAACAACCTTGAAAGATAGAGAATCAATTTTAACTAATAAACTTTATTAAGCATCTACTATGCTAAATGCTGGTGATACAAAAAGAGGCAAAAGACAATCCCTTACCCTAAAGAGCTTAATATCTCATATCAAACATGCAAACAAATTTATATAAAACAAGCTATTAATAAGATAAATAGGAAATAATTAACAAAGAGAAAGCAATGGAATTAAGAAGAGTTAGAAAAGGCTTCCTGTAGAGGATGGGATTTTAATTGGATCTTTTTTTAAACATTTATTAATATTCATTTTTAACATGGTTACATGCTTCATGCCCCTACTTTCCCCTTCACCCCCCGCTCTCCCCCCACCCATGGCCGTTGCACATTTCCACTGGTTGTAACATGTGTCCTTGTTCAGGGTCTATTTCCAAATTGTTGTTAGTTGCATTGGTGTGGTCATTTCGAGTCTACATCCCCAATCATGTCCACCTCAACCCATGCATTCAAGCAATTGTTTATCTTCTATGTTTCCTCTCCTGCAGTCCTTCCTCTGAATGTGGGTAGCATCTTTACCATAAATCCCTCAGAGCTGTCTTGTGTCATTGCATTGCTGCTGGTACAGAAGTCCATTACATTAGATTTTACCATAGTATATCAGTCTCTGTGTACAGTGTTCTTCTGGCTCTGCTCCTTTTGCTCTGCATCAGTTCCTGGAGGTCTTTCCAATTCACATGGAACTCCTCCAGTTTATTATTCCTTTTAGCACAATAGTATTCCATCACCAGCATATACCACAATTTGTTCAGCCATTCCCCAATTGAAGGACATACCCTCCTTTTCCAGTTCTTTGCCACCACAAAAAGCGCAGCTATAAATATTTTCATACAAGTCTGTTTATCTATGATCTCTGTGGGGTACAAACCTAACAATGGTATGGCTCGATCAAAGGGCAGGCATTCTTTTATAGCCCTTTGAGCATGGTTCCATATTGCCAGCTAGAATGGTTGGATCATTTCCCAACTCTACCAGCAATGCATTAATGTCCCAATTTTGCCACCTCCCCTCCAGCATTCATTACTCTCCCCTTCTTTCATTTTAGCCAGTCTGGTAGGTGTGAGGTGATACCTCAGAGTTGTTTTGATTTGCATTTCTCTAATTATTAGAGATTTAGAACACTTTCTCATGTGCTTATTGATACTTTTGATTTCTTTACCTGAAAATTGCCTATTCATGTCTCTTGCTTTAATTGGATCTTAAAGGAAATCAGTTGTCAGAGCCAGAGTCAGAGTACTCCATAGGAAGCTTCCACTGACATTTATTTATGTGATTGGATCTGGGTTTCAGGAAAATCATTTTAGTGGCTGAATGGAGGATGGATTGGAGTGACTAAAGATTTGAGCCAGGAAAAATCACCAGCAGGCTCTTGTAGTAGTCCAAGTGAGAAGTAATGAGGGCCTATGCTAGAAAGGTGTAAGTATCAGAGAAGGAGGGGAAATATTGCAGTTACAAAGGGGAAATCAAAAGACCTTAGCAACAGCTTGGTTATGAGAAGTGAAAGATAGAGAAATCCAGACCCCTAGGTTGTGAGCCTGAGAGACTAAGAGGAAATTGTTGTTTTCTACAATAACAGGAAAGATGGAGGGGAAAAGTTAAAGGAGAAAGATAATAAATTCCATTTTGGACATATTGAATTTAAGATATTTACTGCACACCCAGGCTGAGATTTCTGAAAAGCAGTTGGAGATGTGAGATTGGAGGTCAGCAGAGAGATTGGGGTAGTAAAGACAGACTTGAGAATATTTAGCATGAAGATGGTAATTAAATCCATGGGAAGTGATTGTTGGAAGCTATCCAGCAGCTCCAGGGATCTGGAAAGGTGCATGGTTTAGGTGAGAAAAAATGAGGCAGAAGCTGGGAACTGTCAGTCCAATAGGTTAGTTCATGATTGCTCCAAAAAGACCCTGAGCATTCTTTATTTTATAAGTCTCTTACAAAGCACAATTGACATCATGATTGGCATATAGATTACAAAAAATTTCTTTAATGAAGATTATGCCTGGATAAGACAACTTCCAAGGTTGAAAAAAGAGTCTCACTTTATCTAAATGCTATTTTAGTAAAAAGCTTCCATACTTCAAAAGATATGTTGAAGAATAAGCCTTTAAGATTGTGGGGTACATGTAGTCCTTGGAAAGTACCAAAGTGAGAGTGGAATTTGTCTGGGTCTACCTACAGTGTCCTTGGAATGTCTGAAATCAGGGAAAGATATACAGAGCAGCTTCTGCTAATTTCTGCTTTTTTGGCTTGGGAAAAAATTGTTAACTCCTTAACTGCTGGTTTACTATATGATACTTAGAGGCTTTCTATAACACTTGAGGCTATCCTAAAAAATTAAATTAATATGCTTTCAATAATAAAAAGAGCCACAGAGAGGAGTCCAAATTTTTATATAAGATATGTCATTCACTGTATGGCCTGAACTTTTCAGGTCAAACAACTCAATATAGGGCCTTGCCAGCTACATCAACTTTATGGGGTCCAGATAAAAGTACCTATTAAAGACTCTATTTCTCTGAGTGGCTCACAACAAGTTATTAGATCATTAGATGAAGTAATATAGAGGGAGGAGATCAGAGGACACAGGACAGAACCCTGAGGGTTACCTGTGCTCACAGGTCATGATCCAAAAGAGTATTCAGCAAAAGAGATAGAGAAAGAATGCTTAGATAGGTGGGAGGAAAATCAAGAGAGAGTGGTGTCCTGAAAATTAGAGGAGAAAGTGATCAACAGTGATGCAGAGAGGTCAAAGAGAATGAAGATGGAGAAAAAGCAAAGGGATTTGGCAACTAAAAGATCATTAGTAACTTTGGAGAGAAGAGAAGATGCGATTAACCTAATGCAACTAACCTTTTTGAGGAGATTAACAGAAAAAAGCAGAAGAGATACAGATATTTAGCAGAGATGGGTCAAGTGAGGGTTTTTTGAGGATGGGAGAGATAAGTATGTTTGCAAACAATGGAAAGGGAAAAATTGAAAAGAAGTGAAAGTATAGGTATGACAAAGAAGATAATCTGTTGGAGTAGACAGGATAGGAATGGGATCACTGAAGAAAAAGAGGTTAGTTTATTTCATCATGTGAGACAGGGTGAATGAAGAGCAAGTATCAGAAAGTATCTGAAAGTAAAGAAGATGAGGAAGAGGGGAAAAGAGAAAGTTCATAGCAAATGTCTTCAATTATTTTTGTAAAATATGGCTAAGTTTTCAGCTGAGAAAGTAGGGGTAAGGAGAGCCATGGGAGGTTTAAGGAAGGGTGAAAAAGTTTAGAAGAGCCACTGCGGGGAATGGGATAGTGAGTTGGTAATAGAGGTATAGTTGTATTGCTACCAGCAATGATAGCTTATTTGAGTTTATGTAACATAAATTTGTCATGCACCCAGTCAGAATAGTTGCATGATTTTCTCCAACCCCATTCAGTCTACAAAGTGTCCATTTTGCAACTGAAGAAACTGAATTGGAAGGAGCTTAAGGGTATCGCCCAAATGACTTCACAGCTATTAAGCATATGAGATTGGATTTGAACTCAGATCTTTTCACTGCAACATCTACCTACCAGGGAATATAAATAGAAGTAAAAAGAAAGACAGTCAAAGAGCTTACATTATAATGAGGGAAGAAAATATTTAAAAAGCTGATGATAGGAGAGAGAAGGTACCTACAAGGGGTCATGGTGGAGAAAAAAGTTCAAAGAGTCAGGAGTGGAACCTGGAAAAGAATGAAGAAGTGAATATGACTGGCCTGGATCCTTCCTTATAATGGAGGTTTGGGGAAGAACTGACTAATCCAAGGAAGTAAATCAGGGGTAAAGGAAATCTTCCAGAGTAAAAAGCCACAGTGGACAAAGTGATATTCAAAGGGGGAAAGAATGCCTGATCATGGTTGTGAAGGCGTCTTCCACATTGACAATGACATTGGGAAGCAGTCTATTGGGAAATGTTGGAGAAAAAAGTTCAAAGTCAGAAGTGAAGACCAGAAAGAAATGTGCCTGGCATATATTAAGTTCTTAACGAACACTTGCAGATTAGTTGGATTTTGGACTCATCTGGATAAATGAAGGTGGCATAGAGAAGAAATGAAAACGAGGACAAAACCTGAGAGTATCCCCACAGTTAGTTGGCATGACATGATGAAGAACCAACAGAGGAGACTGAGAAAGATCAGGTGGTTAAATAGGAGGAAAACTAAGAGCAGTGTATAAAAAAAACTAGAGAAAAGAGTGGGAAAAGAAAGAAAAATTCAGAAGCTGATCTTCAGTGCCAAATCTTGCAAAAGTTAGATGTGGATTAAGAAAAGACCAAAAGATTTGGTAATTATTGTTAAAGCATTGGTAACTTTGGAGAGGGCAGTTTCAGTTGAATCTTCTATCTATATATATCAAGCCACTTCCCTATAGGTAGATGTTGCAATAGATAGTTGAAGTTCAGTTCAGTTCAGAAGATTGCATAGGATTTAGAAGAGACACTGGATACAGATAATTTCTCAAGGAGTTTAGCCATGAAGGGGAGGAGAGATAAGGATAATAATTAGTGGAGTGATCAGATAAAGTAAGGGTTTGTTTGGGGTGTTTTTAAGAATTGAGGAGGCAAGGGTTTGCTTATAGACAACAGAGAAGGAGACAATAAATTGGGGGAAATGAAATATAAGGTGAGAGTGGGACAGCCTATTGCAGAAGTCAAAAGAGAATGGGATTAAAGTTGCTTATCAAGATGTTGGCTTAGAAAAGAAGGGCATCACTTCATGTGAAATTGGAATGAAGAAGATAATAGCAAAAAGATATTAAAATGATGTGAAATGAGGACAAGGGAAATGAGGTGAATTGTCTAAATTTTTTTAAAATTAAATATGATGTGAAGTCTTTGGCTGGTAGAGAAAGTGAAGAATAATATGAGAACCTGTTGAGATTATGTAGCATAAATTTATATTAGACCAAATCAGCATGATTTAGTGATTTCCTCTAGCTTTCTTTAGAATCATATGAATATGATAAAGGGAAGCATACAGTGGGAATAAATCCAGGTTGTAATTTGGCAAGACATGATTAGCAATAGGATAAGGGAGCATGGGATTTGTGAGTGGAAGACAAAATAGATTTAGGTTATCTACCAAAATATCTAGATAAGAAAGAGAAGAGAGTGTAGTCAATACAAGAGTGATGACCTAAGCAAGAACAAAAACAGAGAGGTGAAAGGAATGTAAGTCACATTGAGGACATATTGCAAGGCATAGAAAAAGATATAGTGATAAAATATTTTAATCAGATAAAGTGATTTTGGATTTTTATAAACAATAGTGTGGACAATGGTAAACTCAAGGATATGACCATTAGGACTGGATATGATGAAGTGAAGTGGAGGAATAGTCAGATAAAGAGTTGGGATTTGAACTCACTCTTGAAAAATGGGCAGAATATGGGTAAGTAAAGAGAAAATGGAAAAGTGTGCTATGTAGATCAATGATATTGCAATGATGTTTCCTTTGTGTATATAATTTAACCATGAACACAGTTTGTAATACTGTTTTGTCATATTTACGTGCAGATTCTTGAATTCCTGAAAACCCCAAAGAATAAAGTGCTTTGGAAATACATATCATGTTTTTGTTACAATCTTGGTACCAAATGGAAAAAAGCAACACAAATATGGTTGTGGCTATAGCCTTTAAGAACTCTCTTGCCTTTTAAAAAAAAATCTGTACTCTGATTCCATTTGGTGTGTAAATTTCTTCCATCAGTGCAGATTTGCAACTTTTCTGTAATTTATAGTCTTATAAGTGTCTTGAGTATGGTCACATAGGCTAATAGTGTCAGATGTAAGGTCTTCCTGACTCCAAGCCAAGGCATGGTACATTATACATTGTGCATATGATACTTACTTTCTAATGAAGCTAACTCTTCATGAGAAAGTCTTTCTCCCTGGCTACATGCCAGTATGACTAGCTACTTTCCCATTTTTTGTTTTCTCTCTGCCAGGTGCCTATTCCAGGCACCCCTACTTTAGATCCTCTAAAGATGCTTACTGATGATGCTGACATAGCCACTTGGCAAAATGAGGGTCTTCCTCCTGACCGTATGTCCACAGAGAATGCTACAATCCTTATCAACTGTGAACGATGGCCACTTATAGTTGACCCTCAACTACAAGGAGTCAAATGGATCAAGAAAAAATATGGTGAAGACCTTCGAGTCATCCAGATTGGCCAGAAAGGGTAAGTATTGTGAGGGGGGAAAGGGTGCTTGGGGTTGGGTATATTAATATTAAAAGGTTTTGTCTCCAGGGAATTGAATAATTATCAATCCCCAATTAAAGAATAACCTCAAGTCAAAATGACTTTTATGGAAGTTTATTTAAAAATGAGGAGAGAGAAAGTAAGAAAATTATAGAGAGAATAAGATAGGATAAGTAATCTAACACAGTGAGTAATTTGCTCCAGCCTCTGGCTCAACACAGGCAGATTTAACTAGTCCTTAATTGGAGAAGGCTGAACCAAGAGTCCCTAAGACCCAAGGGCTGGGGATGAATGAAGCAAAAGCTTCAGTCTCTGGTCGTCTCTTGAAAGGAGAGTTCCTTCATGGAATCCAGAAAGATTTACTCTTTACACTCACCACGTGTAATTCCAAAGGAGAGATTAAGAACAGTCTCACCAAGGTCTCAGGGTCCCAGGTCCAGCACTCCTTCAGATCCAAGACACAAACAAGAAGAGCTCTCCAGGTCCAATACACGAGCAAGAAGAGAGCCTCTGAGCTCACTGAGCTCTCTTTTAAAGGAGCTTCTTTTGCATCACTCCCTGTGCCTTCCTCTTAGTGTATGTGTCCAATCACAACAGACATTTTTCTTAGGACTGCCCAGGAGGCAGTCAGTAAATATTTATTTGTCACTCACTCTAGCACACCTGGGACACAGACCATCCAACTTGTGAGTTAAGTGGAGATGTTTTCACCTTTGGTGATTAAATATAAAGATGGGCAGAGTAGATTTAATCTAATTATCACAGTACTCAGAAAAAGAATTCCCATTTTTCAACAATCACTTATAAGAAAATGAACCCCAAATCTGTATTTCCTACTGAAATGTCATTTCTGAGCTTCAGACTCTCATTTCCAACCACCTGATAGAAATTTCTATCTGGAAATCATGGCTTTGCCCCCGTGACTGGCCCACTTCCCAAACTGATTCCTAATTCAGAAGTCTTTATTTTATCAATGGTGCTCCCAGTTTCCCACAATTGAAACCTTGGTGTTTTATTTCATTCCTCCTTATTACACTTCTCTACCTTGCATACCCAAGCAATCACCAAGTTTTGTGTATCCAGCTCCACAATATCATGCTAATTTATGTCCTTTCTACTATCCATTAATACAGTCCGTCATTACTTTCAGTGTGGGATATTGCAATAGTTTCCTAACTGATCTTTCCAGTTTTAGCCTTTCCCCACAAGTTGGTCTTTCACATCATAATCAGATGAATCTTTGTCATGGATAGACTTGTTCATCTCATTGATTTGCTCGAAACCCTCAAATGTAACCTACTTATAAAACCTTCTATAACCTACTTATATAAAGTTCCTTTTTCTTTGCCATTCAAGATAATTTCAACCTGTCTTGTACTGTTTCCTGTATATGTCCTTTCAAATCTGACAAATTATGGGATCCAGTCACAGACAAGTGGATCTAGGCCCAGGACTATTGGAATAGCCTTTAAAAAAAACTTTACTTTCTGTCTTAGAATTATTACTGTGTATTAGCTCCGTCACCCCAGTGGCAGTGCTGGTGTTTCCATGGAGAGCTGTCACTGTTACAAACTTGCCATAAGAAGCCAAAGCCACTCTGTGTTCTCCCCACTACAAATCAATAAAATGTTCCCATTATTGTCTCATGTTTTTCTGAGTACAATACACCAATTTTGCCTATAAAGAAGCCAAAACCATATGAAAATGGCCAACCTGTTTACCGATTTATTCAAGATCTAAGAGCGGTAAATGATTATGTCATCAAGACACATCCAGTTGTCCCAAGTCCAGCTGCTATAATTTCTTCCATTCCAAGTCAGGCTAGATATTTCACTGTGGTAAATTTATGTTCTGCATTTTTCTCGATACCAATTCACAAGGATTCTCAAAAGATCTTTGCTTTTACATGGGAAAAGACACATTGGACCTGGACACGTCTCCCACAAGGGTATACCGAGTCACCATCTCAATTTTCACAAATTCTAAATCGAGATCTGCAAACTATTAAATTTAAAGAGAGTAAATTGGTGCATTTTGTGGATGATATTCTTCTAGCATCCCCAAATGCAAAGGTGTGTCTTAGGGACAGCAAGAATCTTTTGATTGAATTATATAAACGAGGACATAAAATCTCAAAAGTGAAATTACAATTCATTTTACCCAGGGTGCAATATCTCGGATTCGTGTTATCAGAGGGTTCCAGAAGTATTACACAAAAGAGAATAGCTGACATACAAAAATTGAGTGCACCGAAAACTAAAAAACAACTTAGAGCTATTCTTGGAACTATTGGTTTCTGTAGACAATGGATTCCTGGATATAGTGGAATAACTAAATATTTAACAGATCTGACCAGGAATACAGAACCAGAACCTCTGAAACTAAAGCCTGAACATCGATTAGCCTTAGATACGCTGAAAGAAGCCATTCTATCTGCACCTGCGTTAGGAATCCCAGACTATGAGAAACCTTTTCAGCTGTTTGTCAATGAAATGAAGGGTATAGCTTCTGGTATGTTGACACAGTCTCTTGGACAAAGTTATTGTCCAATTGGGTATTACAGCTGTCAATTAGATCCAATAGCTGCGGGGACAGTACCCTGTCTAAGGGGGGTAGCTGCAGCAGCTGTGTTAGTCCAGAAGTCAGCTGATCTAGTTTTGGGATGTCCTTTGACTGTCTATTGTTCACATCAGATAGAAGCACTAATGAGGAAGTTTTGTACTCAAGCATATTCTGACCAACGAATTGCTAAGTATGAAATTATTCTCTTAGGTAGTGAGAACATCAAGTTGAAGAGATGTAGCATACTTAATCCAGCTACTCTTCTTCCTGATTTACCAAAGAACGGTGAGCCATTGCATGAATGCGTTGAGGTACTAGATCTTGTGGATATGCCTAGGATGGATTTAAAAGATACTCCACTCAAAAATCCAGACTGGGTGCTATTCACAGATGGATCATCATATTTATGTAATAGAATTAAGATGTACTGGTGCTGCAGTTGTCACAGAATTTGAGACACTGTGGTATGGCTCATTATCTAATAATCTTAGTGCTCAAGGTGCTGAATTGGTAGCATTGAAGCAAGCATGTCTTTTAGCTGAAGGTAAACTGTGAATATTTACACAGACTCTCGATAAGCATTTTCTGTTTGCCATGCAACAGGAACAATCTGGAAACAACGAGGTTTTATTACTGCATCGGGAAAACCAATAGCTCATGCAGGAATAATAACTGAGTTGTTGGAAGCAATCCAGAAGCCAAAACAGCTGGCAGTAATTCATTGTAGGAGTCATACTCGTGGTAGAGATTCAGTCTCTAAAGGAAATCATAGAGCTGATATCACTGCGAAGTATGCAGCTCAGAATGCTCCAATCTATGTGATGAATTTAACATCTATTGATTCTGATGATCTAAAGAAAGCTTATGTAGGCTCAGATATTGAGAAATGGAAGGATAAATTTGGAGCTAGGAAAGAACATGGGATATGGATTACTGATACAGGAAGACCATTGTTACCAAAAGATTTGTATACCTATTTGTGTCAAGCCATCCACACAAAAGGTCATTTTGGTACACAAGCTGTTGTGGATTCCATCAGGAGACAATGGGTTGCTCCTGGAATAAGTACTATTGTAAATAAGGTCTGTAATAGCTGTCCAGTCTGCCAAAAGTTCAATCAAAGTGCATTCAGAAAGAAAGGTTTGGGTGGTAGACCTTTAGCATATTGTCCATTTGAGAGTTTACAGATTGATTATATCTGTATACCTAAAGCTGGAAGATACAAGTATTGTCTTGTGATAGTCGATAGACTAACTAAATGGCCTGAAGCTTTTCCATCAAATACAAATACAGCTAGTTTTGTGGTGAAAGTGTTACTGAAAGAAATTGTGCCTAGATTTGGTGTACCTTTAACCATAGATTTGGATAAGGGATCTCATTTCACTCAGGATATCCTTAGAAGAGTCTATGAGAATCTAGGAATAACACCTAAATATCATGTTCCATACCATCCGCAAAGTTCAGGTCAGGTGGAGCGTATGAATAGGGAACTCAAGACTATGGTTGGAAAACTCTGTGCTGAAACTCATCTCAAATGGCCAGAGATTCTTCCCATAGCTTTGTTTTACCTACGTACGAGACCAAGAGCGGATCTACATATATCATCGTATGAGATGCTCTTTGGACATGCTCCACTACAAGCAAAAACTTGTAAGGCTGTTTATGCATCACTCTTAAGAGGTGATTGTCAAATTGCTTCATATTTAAGTGCTTTACAGCAGAGGCTAAGAGAATTACAAGATATGGGAGTATTAATTCAATCTGGTCCATTGGATTATTCTCTTCATAATTTTCAACCAGGTGATATGGTCTATGTGAAAAATTTTGCCAAAACATCGGCAACAGAACAAAATTGGGTATATCCTTATACAATTGTATTAGTTTCACCATCTTCTGTAAAAGTTTTAGGTAGAGATTCGTGGTATCATTGTTCTCACATTAAATTAGCACATGGAATAGATAATGAAACTGTAGAAACTGTTAATAATGATGAAGAAGAAGAGATTGTGTAATTTGAGATCTTCAGTCAATTAGAGTCTGCAGTCAGAAAGTTCAGTAAGGAGAGACCATTCCAGCAGAAGAGGACATTCGGATGGAGGAGGATATGGATGAAGAGGATTCAGGATTCAGGATTTATAGACTTTGTATTAAGACTGATGGACTTATGAATTGAACTGATAAAACTTCATTTTCGAGGATTTTCTTAAAGAAGAGGATTAATCATGGACAATTTGGATTAAATAGTTTGGAAGTTTTGGGGTAATGTATATAGTATCATTACATACTCATATGCATCCAACATTGCACATAAAATTATCAAGACCTTCAATGGAGAAAAGAAGAAGAGGAAAACCGGAGAGAAGAAGAGAGGATTTCCTAGAGGAATGGAACATCATGAGGAGAAAGGGGATCTGAAGGAGATCTACAGGAGATCTGGAGTTTGGGTAGGTATCATACATCCATCAGTAACATGTTGCAACCCAATATAGCAAAGAAACAACATAACAAATCAGATACATAAGACACAAACATGTTAGGATACATTGTGTTCCTTATGGAATGAGACAATGTATAATACTAACAAAATTAGAATTAGCTATAGAATAAGTAAGTACTAACAAATGATAGTTAGTTACTAACAAAGATTAGCTAGTTATTTAGATAGATGTAGCTAGACTAATACACTAATACATTAGGGTTAGTTTAGAATAGTTTAGTGAAATATAGATATGGTATTAGATTAGGTTAGAGGATAAGATAAGGTACTAATGTACATTACAGTGCAGATACAACTGACATAACAAAATTGCATTACATGAAGAACATATAACATACTACAGATCACATATCACAAGTATTGTAAATAGTTGTGTAAATAGTATGTGTATATTGTAAATTGTATTATAGTGTAAGTATTATGTATATGTAAAGGGTGTACATATGTATATTTGATATGTATATATTATGTGTACATGCATGTACACATGTATATCATACATGTATATATTATGTATATATTGTATGTATCATGTGTATATATAAATGTAAATTCTGTGAATATTTTGATATAATTGAGTTGCAAACATTCAAATGTAATTTGCATAAGGGAGTTTACTGTTTTGTTTTAATTTTGATGTAAAGACTTATGCAACATTGTGTTAAAATGTTTTTCCAAAATGGTTTGCATTTATTAGTTGGTAGGATATTTCTGTATTAGAATAGGAGTTATGTTTGATGTTTGTTTTGACTTTTGTGTTGATATTTCATATTTGCTGTTGATTTTGTTGGTAATTTTTGCATTGTTACTTGTTGTTTTATGCTTTGAACTATATAACTGTTCAATGTATTTATCTTTTTACCTTTCCTTGTTGAAATCCCTAGTGTAGGGTAGAGTAGGATAGTATTAGATAGAATAGAGTTAGTGTAGGTTGTTTGTTATTTTGGGTTAGAATTCTAGTTTGTAGTGCACAAATACCAAAATTTTGGTAATTTTGGCTTTGTGCAAAGGGGGGAACTGTTATGAGTAAGATTAGATTAGCTAGTTATTAGGTATTGATTATATATTGATTAGGAAGTACCTAGCAGGAAGGAGCTGGAGCTGGGAATTCCAGGTTGGAATGAAGGAGGAGGAAGTCTATCTGTGTTCTGTGTGTGGACTCCATTAGTGGTAGGCAAAAACTGTTGCCAGCCTGGGAGCCCTCAGAGCAAAGGACACCTTGCATCCTGTTTTCCCCTGGGATCCTGTGTGGTGTGGCATCAAGTAAAGGACAAGATCTACAGAGCCAATAGAAGAGGTGTAGTTTGAGTTCTGGCAGACAGTGCTTCAAGCAAAACCCCTTTCTACTTGGTTCCTGAGACAACTGTAGCTCCTGGCATCCAGAGATCATCAGTGGATTGCAGTGAGAAATCCCAAAGCCACAAACCCTAGTTGCACTCAAGCCTGGCAGGTTCCAAGTGTGAGGCAGAAACCCAAAGACTCCAGTATAGCTCCTTGGGCCCTGTTAGTTAGATAGCTTAGATTAGTGTAGTTGAATAAGTCCTTCCCTGTCCCTTTGGGTTTTGTTATTAGGTGTTAAGATTTTAGAGTAGTCATTCCTATCCCTCCTTTTAGTTGTTTCTAATTAAAACCCAATTTCACCTTGTTACCTTGTCAGTTAATTCAAGGCCTCTGGCCAGAGTGACAGTTGGCTGTTATTTTTTCAGTTGGGAGTGGTGTAGCTGTACAAGACTTCAGTGTTCATTTTTAGTCTCTCTTACATCCCAGAGAGTGTTCCCACAAAAACCCCACAGTTGATTTTAATATCCCTGGGGACCCCATTACTTATATTTTCCTACAGTGGCCAGATGTGAACCCAGGACCTTCTGTTTCTAGACCTCGCTGTCAATCCACTAGCTGCCTTCTAACTGACCTTCCTACCTTCTCTCCACACTGCAATCTATCCACCATTCAGCTGATTTTTCTAAATCATTAAGCCTGACCATGTCAGTCAAACACAGAGAAAGAGAAAGACACACACACACAGAGCTATCCCCTTTTATCCCCCACTCAATAGGCTCCGTTGTCTTTAGTAACTCCAATAGCAAATATGAATTCCCCTATTTGGCATTTAAAGGACTATCATAATTTGGCTCCTTATTATCTTTCCAGTCATCTTACACTTTCACTCCACTCTATTGAGCATGATAATCTATCTCCATGTTTTTGCGCTAGTTGTGTCCCCCATGTTTGGAATGATTTTTGGTTTTTGGTTTTTTCTGATCACTGCCACCTCTTGGTTTTCCTGTATTCTTTCAAGACATTGCTCAAGTATTATCAGCAGGTAGCTTTTCCAGTCCCTTTTTGCTTCTAGTGCCTTCTCTCAGATTAACTTCCATCTATATCTTATGTATAAATATATAAATATTTACATACATAAATACAATATATACATAAATAAGGATTTACATATCTCTCCCTTTAGAATGTGAGCTCTTTTATATACCCAGTGCACACAATATGCACTTCATAAATGCACATTGACTGATGTATCTTAAACATATCCAACACTTTTTTAAGAAACATAATTACACTTAATTTAAGGGAAAATCTTCCTTTTAAAGTTGTCTGTTCCTTCTCATTTGAAGTCCTTAAGTAAAACCTATATGAACTCTTGCTGAGTGTATTTCTGAAGTGATCCTTTTTTAGGTTCAAATTAGACTAAATGATTTCAGAACTGTCTTCCAGCTCTGAAATTCTAGCTGAAATGATCTCTTGACCCCATCACATCTTGTTAAAATCCCATGCATCCTTCAAAGATGTTATAAGATAATGGATGGCACACCATCTTCTGGTGATATGAGCTGAAGCTGAGTGAATGTGAATCCCTAAGTGAAGCCCTAAGTTGTGATGGTGAACACTAAGGACCCCACAGGAATATTTGTGAATAAACTAATACGCCCTGCTTCAATATAACATTGTCCCAGGAATAAGTGATCAAGTAAAGAAACTATGGGTTAGACCACACAGCTCCTTCAATGTTTATCCTGGCTCCAAATGATGGATAACACTTGTGACTGTGGCTTAACTTTAGTTTGAATAATCCCTCTTCCTTCAGAAACCCAAGGATATGTTTGATAATCCTTAGGGTAAAAATGACATCCACTTAAGTAAGTTTCAAGATTTAATGATAATAGACTTAGGGAAAGGGAAACAGGGAAGTGAAGTAAAGAGGTATAAAGGGAATCCTTGGCTAAAACTACAGATGATCAGGTGATATCCAATTGAAGGTAGTCAGGGCTTGAGATTGGCAGTTGAAGAGGTTTGTCTCTCTAGGTTGCAACCTGGCCAGGCCAGGCTGCTTAACCTGAACTAGGTTGTTTGATGACATTTATATTGCTTCTTCTTTGATGATTAATTAGGATGTATAGTATAGTCACACAGAAGTTGAGGGTATGGTAGTGATCAGAGCTGGATGCAGGTCTAAATTGATTTGGCCTACCCAAATCCCAACCAAACCTCCAACCAAAATCCCTTCTCCAAATTGAGCGAGCTTTTGGTCCCAAATCCTGCTATTTATAGTCTGCCAGCAATTGACTTTTGCCCTTGCTGGCTCATGCCAGGCATGGTTGATTCTAAGTTCCAAACTGCCAAATGTCAATCATTCTGCTCTCCATTTTGCATAGCAGAAATATTACAATAATGCTGCTTTTGGTTTTGATGGTTTTCAACCTGAAAACCTCTGGATATTCATCTTTTTAGTTGAATTCTATACTATGCTATTCTTTTTTTTTTCTTTTTTTTCTTTTTTTTAACATTTATTAATATTCATTTTTAACATGGTTACATGATTCATGCTCCAACTTTCCCCTTCAACCCCCCCCTCCTCCACCCCCCCACCCATGGCCGATGCGCATTTCCATTAGTTTTGTCATGTGTCCTTGATCAAGACCAATTTCCAAATTGTTGGTAGTTGCATTGGTGTGGTAGTTTCGAGTCCACACCCTCAATCATGTCCACCCCGACCCATGCATTCAAGCAGTTGTTTTTCTTATATGTTTCCTCTCCTGCAGTCCTTCCTCTGAATGTGGGTAGATTTCTTTACCATATATCCCTCAGAATTGTCCTGGGTCATTGTATTGCTGCTGGTACAGAGGTCCATTACATTCAATTTTACCACAGTATATCAGTCTCTGTGTACAGAGTTCTTCTGGCTCTGCTCCTTTCGCTCTGCATCAGTTCCTGGAGGTCTCTCCAGTTGGCCTGGAACTTCTCCAGTTTATTATTCCTTTTAGCACAATAGTATTCCATCACCCGCATATACCACAGTTTGTTCAGCCATTCCCCAATTGAAGGACATACCCTCCTTTTCCAATTTGTTGCCACCACAAAAAGCGCAGCTATGAATATTTTCGTACAAGTCTGTTTATCTATGATCTCTTTGGGGTACAAACCTAGCAATGGTATAGCTGGATCAAAGGGCAGGCATTCTTTTATAGCCCTTTGAGCATGATTCCAAATTGCCAGCCAGAATGGCTGGATCAGTTCACAGCTCCACCAGCAATGCATTAATGTCCCAATTTTGCCACATCCCCTCCAGCATTCATTACTCTCCCCTTCTTTCATTTTAGCCAATCTGCTAGGTGTGAGGTGATACCTCAGAGTTGTTTTGATTTACATTTCTCTAATTATTAGAGATTTGGAACACTTTCTCATGTGCTTATTGATACTTTTTATTTCTTTACCTGAAAATTGCCTATTCATGTCTCTTGCCCATTTATCAATTGGGGAATGGCTTGATTTTTTATACAATTGGTTTAACTCCTTGTATATTTGAGTAATTAGACCCCTGTCAGAGTTTTTCGTTATAAAGATTTTTTCCCAATTTGTTGTTTCCCTCCTGATTTTGACTACATTGTTTTTGTTTGTACAAAAGCTTTTTAATTTAATATAATCAAAACCATTTAATTTACATTTTGTAATTTTCTCTAACTCTTGCTTGGTTTTAAAGTCTTTCCTTTCCCAGAGATCTGACAAGTATACTATTCTCTGTTCACTTAACTTATTTATAGTTTCCCTCTTTATATTCAAGTCATTCACCCATTCTGAATTGATCTTGGTGTAGGGTGTGAGATGTTGATCTAAACCTAATCTCTCCCATATTGTTTTCCAAATTTCCCAGCAGTTTTTGTCAAATAGTGGATTCATGTCCCAAAAGTTGGGCTCTTTGGGGTTATCATATACTGTCTTGCTGGCATCACTTATCCCAAGTCTATTCCATTGATCCTCCTCTCTGTCTCTTAGCCAGTACCATATTGTTTTGATGACTGCTGCTTTATAGTATAGTTTAATATCTGGTACTGCTAGGCCCCCTTCCTTCACATTTTTTTTCATTATTTCCCTTGATATTCTTGATCTTTTGTTATTCCAAATGAAATTTGTTATAGTTTTTTCTAATTCAGTAAAGAAGTTTTTTGGTAGCTTGATAGGTATGGC
>NC_058133.1:240322733-240351602 GCF_016433145.1 Gracilinanus agilis
AAATCAAAACAACTCTGAGGTATCACCTCACACCTAGCAGATTGGCTAAAATGAAAGAAGGGGAGAGTAATGAATGCTGGAGGGGATGTGGCAAAATTGGGACATTAATGCATTGCTGGTGGAGCTGTGAACTGATCCAGCCATTCTGGCTGGCAATTTGGAATCATGCTCAAAGGGCTATAAAAGAATGCCTGCCCTTTGATCCAGCCATACCATTGCTGGGTTTGTACCCCAAAGAGATCATAGATAAACAGACTTGTATGAAAATATTTATAGCTGCGCTTTTTGTGGTGGCAAAGAACTGGAAAAGGAGGGTATGTCCTTCAATTGGGGAATGGCTGAACAAACTGTGGTATATGCAGGTGATGGAATACTATTGTGCTAAAAGGAATAACAAACTGGAGAAGTTCCAGGCGAACTGGAGAGACCTCCAGGAACTGATGCAGAGCAAAAGGAGCAGAGCCAGAAGAACATTGTACACAGAGACTGATATACTGTGGTAAAATCGAATGTAATGGGCTTCTGTACCAGCAACAATGCAATGACCCAGGACAGCTCTGAGGTATTTATGGTAAAGATGCTACCCACATTCAGAGGAAGGACTGCAGGAGAAGAAACATATAAGAAAAGCAACTGCTTGAACGTATGGGTCGGGGTGGACATGATTGGGGATGTGGACTCGAAATTACCACACCAATGCAACCACCAACAATTTGGAAATAGGTCTTGATCAAGGACACATGACAAAACCAGTGGAAATGTGCGTCTGCCATGGGTGGGGGCAGAGCGGGGGGGTGAAGGGTAAAGTAGGAGCACGAATCATGTAACCATGTTAAAAATGATTATTAATAAATGTTAAAAAAAAAAAAAAGAAAGGAGTTGAGAATCTAGCCAGACATCTTCCTCATTAAATGTCTAGTGAAAGGGTCCTGAGGATTTGAATGATACTAAAGATGGCAGCTTACAAGACCATGAACATTCTAAGGACCTGTTATCTAAGACTCTCATCCAGGGAGTACAGGACTTGGTGCCTAAAGTTTTGGTCTGGGACTATGTACATGTTACATCCTACCTGCTCCTCAGTAGAATGCAAGCTTCTTAAGAGAAGTGAATTTTATTTTTCTCTTTGTATCACCAATTCCTAATACAATGACTTGAACGTAAGTATTTATCGAATGTTTTTTTTTATTTGATGTGATTCAAATTGAATTAAATTTGTATACTATTATGTCACTTGGGCTTTTATAAAAATAAAACACTTTATAGCTAACCTTTGATTATTTACATTTGCCCCTCCCCAAATTGTCAAGATATGCTAAAGATGAAATTTTAATGAAATATAAACATCTCTTTAGAAACTAAACACTTTTTACTACTAAGCTTGCCACTCTTATTTAACATTGTTGTGTCCGATATTGCTATGTCCAATATAACTTGCACTTTTTCACAGCTTTTGTTTGCTCTGCTCACTTCAGCTAGACCAGAGCTTCAGTTCTTTAACTATGTGTCTATATCTTACCAGAAATTAGGTCTTAAAAGCCTTCCTCAATTTTCTTGGCAGTAATGGTTATGAATATTATGAAAAGGGTCAAGGACAACTTGGAAATTTTAGTGATCAGCCAGAGTAGGGCAGTAGGTTGATGCCTAATTTACTGTATTCTGCCTCCCTCCAATACTAAGCAGTTTCCTTTCCTGACGTAATGTGAGCACATTCCCATAAAACTATGCCTCGTACTTTAAGACTTAGGGTTCAGTATTGTCTTGTTTAAGTGACTTTGGGTGTACAGATCCTTCTTTGGACCCTACTATGCATTTAGACTGTATACTTTTGATCCCTTAGATACCTTGATATCATAGAACATGCCCTAGCAGATGGTGATGTAGTGCTGATTGAAAACATGGGAGAGACAGTGGACCCTGTTCTAGGACCCTTGTTTGGAAGAGAAGTAATTAAAAAAGGAAGGTAAGTGCCATAGGTATTGTTGACCCTTTGTAAAAAAGAATACAGTGTTGTTCATAAAAGAATGATGTTCTTGTCCTCCTAAAGTAAGTTCTCTTCTCAACTCATGGTACTTGAAATTCTTCTGCTCATATTACTATTGGTAATATATACTGCTCATATAGTTTTATTATGAAGCAATAGTGATAAAAGAGCATAGGGAAGATGTAGTTTTGCTTTAGTAGTAGACAAGACCCTCCAAAGTATCTAAATTCCACCACCACTCCCCCCCCACCACCAACATGTAGATTATTTGTGGCTTCAAAAGTAATCTGCCATCAACTGTGATAGACTTAGCTACTCTCAATTATACAATGTTCCAGAACAATTGTTGGAGTTGGAATGGAGATTTTTCACTTAAGTTTATTTGGGATTTTGTTTCAAGATTTTGGTTTCATGTAATTGTTTTCTTACAAAAATGAATATGGAAATATATTTTATGTGATAATAAATGTATAATCCAAATCAAATTGATTGCCAGCTCCAGAAAGGGGGAGACAACTTGGAACATATACCTTCAGAAAACTTATGTGGAAATTTATTACATGTAATTTGTAAAAATAAAATATCTTTATAAATTTTAAAAAGCAAAACGATCTGCCAACATGCATACTTTATCCAGTTCTTTCTCTTAGAATAAAGATCTTACCTTGTATCACTTTGTTTACTTATCTATTGGTTTGTGCCCTGTTGATCCAGCCTAATTAATAATGAATGTGAGACAGAATCCAGAGAGGATTTCCTTCTTTATTAGGCCGCTTAATATCCAGCTGTGACAACCGTAGTCATAATGATATGGCACCTTCATACTCCCACATTGATCTGTTTGAGTACATCACTTGAGACATTTGCTCATAAAAGTCAAGAACTGCAGCATTTTTATACTTTTGACTTCAAGACCATAAAATAATTTCTCTATACCAAATATGTATTTCCTCATCTCTCACCTCAATACAATCTCCAGTTACATTCCCCAGGACCTAACCATTTGGTGAACCTTCTATTATTTGATATTGTCAGGTCTGGTTTCCTTTTAGGCTTTGATCATCACACATTTACCATCCCTATAGACATGTACAAACACACACACACAGATGCTATTTACAGTAACCATACCTTTCTTCAATCTGTAGAAGTTTTTAGTTCTATCTATTCTTTCTCTGGCTTAAGGATTATTAATCTTTTTAGTTCCTGATGCTACCAGTTGTTCTAAAAATATCCCAAAGCAAACAGGGAAGAAGAAATAGTAGAAAGAAATCAAAGAGAAGAAAAGAGAAAGAATGCATAGAAGATAGATACATTTGGCAAGGAATGGTAGTTGCCACTAATAGTTGTCTTGATACCATTCCAAGACTCCATGCCACTGCTATAAAGTACCTAGATTATATATTATTGATTCCTTGGGATGATTTGTTAGACTCTCTACTGGAGAAACATAAAATTTAGAATGGTCTTGCTGCACATCAACAGGGTATGAAAGTCCTGTGCCATTTCTCAAATATTTAATACTATGTCCATGAATGACAGAAACACTGTATCTTTGTCCTCCATTACTGACTTTAGAGAGCATGAGGATATCAAAGTTTGACTCCAGCATGCCAGAGTGGCATCAGAAAGTACTAAGATGACACTTGGCAGCACCAAAATCCCAAACTGGGTCAAAAGTCATATCCACTCATGTAAGCCATTTATGTTCCAGGTTCATTAAAATTGGAGACAAAAAATGTGAACATAATCCCAGATTCCGCCTCATTCTTCACACTAAGCTTGCCAATCCTCACTATCAGCCTGAGCTCCAAGCCCAGGCAACACTTATCAACTTCACTGTGACTAGAGATGGCTTAGAGGATCAGCTTCTGGCAGCAGTGGTCAGCATGGAGAGGCCAGACTTAGAAGAATTGAGAGTAAGTAGGTCATGGTTGGGGTTTCATTTTGGGAAGATAAAGCAGGTATTTTTGGCCTGAGGAGTCTGGAGTATAGAAAATATTAATTGTCCTAGCTATATTGCTGTCAGCAAAATGAGACTGCTATCATTTCAATGAAAAGGTTAACAGGGATCTGTCACAGAAATGACCAGATTTACCAGGCTTGGGAAAAATTCCAATCTGAAATAACTATCTATTTCAGTAATAAACTGGAAAGATTAGCCTTTGCAAAAGCTTGAGAAGCCAAAATGACAGAGTATTTGTATTAGTATTAGTAATAGCTAAACTATGCCCTAAACCTCCTCCAGAAAACTCTAGAAAACACACTAGATTAAGTTCTAATCAGGAAAACCAGGAAAAGAATCATGGGGAATCATTTTTCCAGCCCTGGTCAGAAAAGGAATTCTGACATAAAGCCCTGTGGACAATTAAGAAGGAGACTGAGCTGGGGCATACTTCCCAAGAGCATTCCAGTTCATAGGGACTGAAAAAGGACCCAGGCTGTATCCAAGGGAAAGGAGAGGACCCAAACCCAGTTAAGGAGGAGACTCCCAACCCTATGTCCTATAGGAACAGGTGCCAATTGGAAACCCTTCACTAAAAAGTTCCAGGTAAAAGAGGAGGAGTATTTAGCAATAGCATTCTCAAATGAGGAGTCATGGGCCCTAGGCTGAATACTATTAAAAACAAATGCAGGGGGCAGCTGGGTAGCTCAGTGGATTGAGAGCCAGGCCTAGAGACGGGAGGTCCTAGGTTCAAATCTGACCTCAGACACTTCCTAGCTGTGTGACCCTGGGCAAGTAACTTGACCCCCATTGCCCACCCTTACCACTCTTCTGCCTTGGAGCCAATACACAGTATTGACTCCAAGACGGAAGGTAAGGATTTAAAAAAATGCAAAAGCAAATAATAGCTGTATGGATGGGATTCCAGTAGTAGAGCAGGGTCTGATCTAAACTCTGACCCAATATAAAGCCTAACAGGGAGTAGTTAGAACAGGAATCCCTGAGTTGCTCCTGAGATAAGTACTCCACAGTACTCCACAGAAAGCAGCAGAGGGGCCTAAGAGGACAAATACAGCAGAATTCTTTTTGCTCGTTTGCTCTTTCTTCTAGCCTACTTATGGACTTTGTTGGACTTTGGTTAGGTTTGGACCCCATGCACTTTTTTCAGTGAATATCTTGGTTGACATTTTGTCCTCTTGGGTAATATTTTAGTGACAGGGATGCTCAAAACACAAACTCAGAAGAAAAGAACTAAAAACCATCCAAAACAAAACCTCAAAGGAAAACACAGTTTGTCCAAAAGTACAGTCAGAATTCTTGTAGGATAAGAAGCAAGGTTTTTTAAAGAGAGCTAAAAATGATTTTAAAAGCCAAATGAGTAGTAAGAAAATGAGGAAAGAAATAAGCTATGGAAGAAAAATGTTACAAAAGAAAAATTTGGGGAAAAATAACAACTTATAAGAAAAGGTACAAAATGTCATTGAAGAGGGAAAACATTAAAAATTTAGAGTTGGACAAATAGAATTTAATGACTTCTTGAAACAAGATATATTAAAACAATATCCAAAGAATTTTTTTTCATTAAACCCTTATCTTCCTTCTTGGAGTCAATACTGTTTATTGGATCCAAGGCAGAAGAGTGGTAAGGGTAGGCAATGAGGCTCAAGTGACTTGCCCAGGGTCACACAGCTGGGAAGTGTCTGAGGCCAGATTTGAACCTAGGACCTCCTGTCTCTAGGCCTGGTTTTCAATCCACTGAGCTACCCAGTTGCCCCCCCCCCACTGAGCTACCCAACTGTCCCCCATCCAAAGAATTTTTAAAAAGCACGACATAGTATTATAAGTAAATAAGAGAAACATAGAATAGTTTACCTGAAAAATCTATAGAGAAGGGAAGAATTTATGACCAAATAGATAGAGAACAAGATTTAAAACAAATAATTTTGATTGTATTAAATTAAAAAGCATTTGTACAAACAAAACCGGTTACCAAGATTAGAAGGGAAACAACAAACTAGGCAAAAAAATTTAAAACAAAATTTCTCTTATAAAGGTCTCATTTCTCAAATATATAAAGAACTAAGTCAAATTTGTAAGAATCCAAGTCATTATTCAATTGATAAAAGGTCAATAGGCCATTTTCAGATGAAGGAGTCATATGATAAATAATCATATGAAAAAATGTTCTAAATCCCTCTTGATTAGAGAAATTCAAATTAAAATAACTGTGAATTAAAACAACCTCACACCTATCAGATTGGCCAATATGGTAGTGAAGGAAAATAATAAATGTTGGAGAGAATGTGACAAAGTTGGGACACTAATGAATTGCTGCTGGAGTTGGGAATTGATCTAGTCATTATGAGGGCAATTTGGAATTATGTCCAAATGGCAATAAAAGAATTCATACTTTTTGATTTATCAATACCTGTATCACAGAGATAAAAAAATGGGAAAGGACTTGTTTGTACAAAAATGAATTATATTCTACTTTTTCTGGTGGCAAAGTATTGGAAAATAAAAGGATGTCCCTTAATTGAGGAATGTCTGAACAAATGCACATGATGGTGATGTAATTCTATTGTGCTATAAGGAATGATGAACACTTTGATTTCAGAAAAAAATGGAAAGACCTACATGAACTGATGTCTCGAGATCTTTTTATCATATCAGATAATCTGATAAGGACAGTTTAGTTGATAAGGAAATAATGGTACACAGGAGTTGTCTTTTAGTTCATGCTTCCAGCTCTGCCTCCATGAGCGTGGAGTTTATTATATATATATATATATACATATATATACATATATATATGTATATATATATATATATTTCAAGACTCATTTTACACAAAATAACCCCCCCAAACTTCACAGATGCGCAGAAGTTACAAATTATGTCATATCAAAACTCAAAAAGTCTCATTGATTTCAGAATAGACCAAGGCCAAGGCTGAATTTTGACTGGGTTCTTATCAGAAAGCCAAGTCGGGGAATATTTTTCTCAAGGTTGAATTGCCCCTGCTTTTGGCCTTGGCTATACCAGGCAGCTGTATTCCTGGCCAAAGGGGAACAGTGTTAACCCTTTTAATTTCTGGTTAGCTAGAAACTTAAAACTTTACAAAAAGGCTACAAAACTTTTCAACAAGAAATCAAAAGGGGTCAAAAGAGGAGTCTCAGATTTTTATCTATTCTCTTATTGGCTTCTCACACTGATGCAAACTGAAATAAGCAGAACCAGGAGAACATTGTACACAGTAATAGCAATATTGTGGAATGATGAACTGTTATAGATAGCAATAAAGTGATCTCAGCAATACAATTATCCAGGACAATTATAAGGAAAGAACTGTTGGAATATAAATTCAGATGAAAGCATGTGATTTATCATTTGTTTATTTGGGTATATGATATGGAGTTTTGGTTTTATAAGATTATTTGCTAACAAAAATGAATAATATGGAAATATGTTTTGCCTGATAGCATATGTATAACCCAGATTGAATTGTTTGTCAACTCCAGCAGGGGGAAGGGAAGAGGAAAAGGAGACAACAGGAAGCACATATTCTGAAGTTATACTTGAGAAAAATTATGTGGAAACTTGTAATTACAACAAAATAAATAAACTTGAAAATAATAATAATAAAAAGCAAAAAACATCACATTAAAAAACTAGCCTCAAAAACAGATCAAGGAGAGATAATATAAGAATCACTGGATTGAAGGCAGCTGGGTAGCTTAGTAGATTGAGAGCCAATCCTAGAGACAAAAAGTCCTAGGTTCAAATCTGGCAGTTGTGTGACCTGGGCAAGTCACTTAACCCCATTGCCTAACTCTTATCACTCTTCCACCTTGGAACCAATACACAGTAATGATTCTAAGACAGAAGATAAGGGTTTAAAAAAAAAAGAATCACTAGATTATGACCAAAAACAGAAACTAGACAACATATTTTGAGAAATCACTAAAGAAAAGTCCCCATGTCTCTTAGAATTAGAGAAGTAAAAGTAGAAATAAAATTCACTTGGAAGAAATCCCAAAATTAATAATCTCAAAATATAGCCAAAATCCATAGCTTTCAGGTCAAATAAAGAATACTTCAAAATTTTGCAGCCATTACCTTAAAGAAACATATAGCTCAGAATATAAAATTTGGGAAGCAAAAGTAAAAATTTTAAATTTTAAATTAAATGAAAATGATGAATAAAATGAAAACAAATTGTATAAAAGTTGGTTTACAACCAAGAATATCTAACCAAGCAAAACTTAATATAATTTTATTGGAGGTGGAAGGGAATCAACTTTTAATTAAATAAAGAATTTCTAAGCATCCCTGATTAGGAGGACAGAGCTATGTAAAAATTATGAATACAAATGTAGGAATCAAGTGAAACATAAAAAGATAAACACGAGTAAGCAAACATAAGGGATTAAGACAAGATAAACTGTTTACATTCAGTTATGGCTAGATGATACATATATAACCTCAGAATTTTATCATCATCAGGGGGGATCTACAAGGAGTCTTATCAGAGAATTTTGAACTGTTTCTATGTTTTGATTATCTTAAAAATAAACTGATGGGAATATTAATGCAGTATGAAAAGAGCAGAAAGAAGAAGAAAACTATCTCAGTTGTCATGCCCAAATAGAAATTTTTACATATAAGCGTGAAAAAGTGTGTTGGAGGTAGACTAGACAAAACTTTATTATCACTCTCAACTGAATTGGTCAAAAGAAGGAAGAATATTTATAAATTTGGATACAGAAACACATTTTCATTCAATGAAGGGAGAAAAGTGAAAGATATAACAAGATAGAAGTTAGATTAAAAAGGGGACTAGGCAGTTTAAGATGGCAGCAGAGTAAAAAGCAGCTGCTTGACCTCTCCTAACCGAAGAACATAGGACTCCTCAAGGGGACATAAAAACAAATCCAGAGGAATGAAGAGACCCCACAACAGTGCGCTGCATTGAAGGTACATGGAATTGGGGCATTTCCACGCTATAAAGGGGTGAAACAGCTCTCACGAGAGCACAAGCTGAGGAATCCCCACCCCCACCCCACACACCACCTACAGGGCCAAGGCCAGCGCACAAGAGTTAAAGCAGGTTTGGGGCACCCATTAAGTCATTGGTAGCTCCAGGGCCTATTCCTGAGAGCAGCAAGAATTAGGACCCCAAGAGGCTAAAGAACACATGGACTTTGAACACAGACCTTGAGCTCAGGTGTGGATGAAGGCATTGACTTAGGTGCGGACAAGGATCTTGAGCTAAGGCTTGGACCTCTAGTGCGGACCCTGAGCAGGCGGGAGCACAAATGTGGAAGCAGCTCCCTGAGACTGTTGAAGGAGCCTTGGGAAGAGGGGCAGACAGGGGAACTACCAGAAAGCTTGACCCCGAGAACAACAAGACCTGTGAGCCTAGAGAGCACAGACAGACCCTAAGTATGAGGAGAAAGCGGAGAAGGCGCAAGGCTAACAACAATGGCAAGCCAAAATTGGGAACCACAGAAGAGAAAGATCATCAAAAAGAAATCTTTAACACTCGACAACTTTTACACAGAGAAAATCCAGACAACAGAGCAAACAGCAGAGGAGAACAAACAAGTAATCATATCCAAACCTTCCCAAAATAATGAAAACTGGTCACAAGCTATTGAAGAGTGCAAATCTGAGATGATGAGAAAGATGGAAGAGATCTGGCAAGAAAATAACCATTTAAAAGGCAGAATTTTGCAATTAGAAAGTGAGGCTCAAAAATCAAATGAACTGATAAGCAAATTGAACACCAGAAAAGACCAGATTGAAAAGGAAAACCAAAAGATTGTAACAGAAAACCAGTCCGTAAAGGCTAGAATTGAGCAATTAGAACCTAATGATCTCTCAAGACAGCAAGAACAAATAAAACAAAGTTAAAAGACTGATAAAATAGAAGGAAACATGAAATATCTCAATGAGAAAGTGACAGACCAACAAAACAGGTCTGGAAGAGAAAATCTGAGAATCATTGGTCTTCCTGAAAAAGCAGAAATTAATAGAAATTTGGACTCCATATTAAAAGAAATTATTCAGCAAAATATCCCTGAAGTTCTACAACAAGAGGGCAATATAGACATTGAAAGGATCCATAGATCACCCTCTACACTAGACCCAGAAAAGACACCCCCCCAGGAATATAAAAGCCAAACTCAAGAGCTTCCAAGTAAAAGAAAAAAATCTTACAAGAAACCAGAAAGAGAAAATTCAAATATCAAGGAGAACCAATCAGGATCACACATTATCTGGCAGATTCCACACTAAAAGACCTCAAGGCTTGGAATATGATATTCAGAAAGGCAAGAGACCTGGGTCTTCAACCACGGATCACCTATCCATCCAAACTAACTATATACTTCCAGGGGAAAGTTTGGGCATTCAATAAGATAGAAGATTTCCAAGTATTTGCACAGAGAAAGACCAGGACTAAATGGAAAGTTCAATATCCAACCACAAAAATTAAGAGAAACATGAAAAGGTAAATAAGAAATAGAGGGGAAAGAGAGAAAACTCATATTTTTAAATTTTCCACTTTAAGAGCTTCAATAAGATCTAATTATCTGTATTCCTATATGGAGAAATGCTATGTATAATTCTCTGTAGTGAACTCTATTCACTATCATAGTAACCAGAAGAATAATACATAGGGAGAGGCTGGAATACTAAATGGTCTAAGATCATATGGGGGTAGAAAAGAGGGGGGTGAATAGTAGGGGACACCCAGAGAAACTTGAATGAATAAGAAAAATAGGATATTCTATTACACACAAAGAGGGCATGAGAAAGGGAAGGGATGAATCCTATTAGAAGAAGGAAAGGAAGAGAGCATTAAGAGGTAATATTTAAATGTTATTCTCAGTGTAATTAACCCTGAGAGGGAAGAGTAGCTATATTATCCATTGGGATATGAAACTCTACCTAACTCTACTGAGAAAGCCAGAAGGGATAAGCCAAGGAGAACAGAGGAGTGGGGGGATCAAAAAAGGGAGAGGAGAAGAAGGGGGAGGGAATTCATTAGGCCTTTAAAAATAAAAAGAGGGGAATAATAAGGAAGGGGGTAGAAGGGGAAGTTAATCAACGGAGGGGATAAAAGATACCGGCTTAGAGCAAACCACTGGTTTAAAAGGAAAGAGTGTAAGAAGAAGGGATAGAACTAGCAGAGAATACGAAAATGTCAGTGAATGCACAACTGATAATTATAACTGTGAATGTGAATGGGATCAACTCGCTCATAAAACGGAAGCAAATAGCAGAGTAGATTAGAAACCAAAATCTGTTGTCGACAAGAAATGCATACAAGGCAGGTGCACACACAAGTTTAAGGTCAAGGGCTTGAGCAAAATCTTTTGGGCATCAAATTAGAAAAAGAAGACAGAAGTGGTGATTATGATTTCTGACAAAGCCAAAGTAAAAATAGATATGATTGAAAAAGACAGGGAAGGTCATTACATCCTGATTAAAGGCAGTATAGACAATGAGGAAATAACAGTACTCAATATGTATGCACCAAGTGGCATAGAATCCAAATTCATAAAGGAGAAGCTGGCAGAGCTCAAGAAGGAAATAGATAGTAAAACCATACTAGTGAGAGATCTAAATATTCCTCTTTCAGATCTAGATAAATCAAACCAAAAAATAAATGAAAAAGAGGTAAGAGAGGTAAATGAAGTCCTAGAAAAATTAGATTTAATTGATATGTGGAGAAAAATGAATAGGGACAAAAAGAAATACACCTTCTTTTCAACTTCACATGGTACATTCACAAAGATTCACCTTGTAATAGGGCATAGAAACATTGTAAACAAATGCAAAAGAGCAGAAATAATAAATGTAACCTTCTCAGATCATAATGCAATAAAAATAATAATTAGTAAGGGCTCCTGGACAGGCAAATCAAAAACTAATTGGAAATTAAATAATATGATTCTCCAAAACCAATTAGTCAAAGAAGAAATCATAGAAACAATCAACAATTTCATTGAAGAGAATGACAATGATGAGACATCCTAACAAACTCTGTGGGATGCAGCCAAGGCAGTACTCAGGGGGAATTTTATATCCTTGAGTGCACATATTAACAAATGAAGAAGGGCAGAGATTAATGAATTGGGCATGCAACTCAAAAAATTAGAAAGCAAGCAAATTAAAAATCCCCAGAAGAAAACTAAATTAGAAATACTAAAAATCAAGGGAGAAATTAATAAAATCGAAAGTAAAATAACTATTGAATTAATAAATATGATGAAAAGCTGGTATTTTGAAAAAACAGATGAAATTGACAAAGTACTAGTCAATCTAATAAAAAAAAAAGGAAAGAAGAAAACCAAATTGATAGTATCAAAGATGAAAAGGGAGACCTCACCTCTAATGAAGGGGAAATTAAGGCAGTCATTAAAAACTATTTTGCCCAATTATATGGCAATAAATATAACAATCTAGGAGATATAGATGAATATTTACAAAAATATAAATTGCCTAGATTAACAGCAGAAGAAATAGAATACCTAAATAATCCCATATCAGAAAAAGAAATTGAACAAGCCATCAAAGAACTCCCTAAGAAAAAATCGCCAGGGCCTGATGGATTCACAAGTGAATTCTATCAGACATTCAAAGAGCAACTAATCCCAATACTATACAAATTATTTGATAGGATAAGCAAAGAAGGAGTTCTACAAAATTCCTTTTATGACACAAATATGGTACTGATTCCAAAGCCAGGGAGATCAAAAACAGAGAAAGAAAACTATAGACCAATCTCCCTAATGAACATAGATGCAAAAATCTTGAATTGAATACTAGCAAAGGGACTCCAGCAAGTGATCAAAAGGATCATCTACCATGATCAGGTGGGATTTATACCAGGAATGCAAGGATGGTTCAACATTAGGAAAACCATCCACATAATTGACCATATCAACAATCTCACAAACAAAAATCACATGATTATCTCAATAGATGCTGATAAAGCCATTGACAAAATACAGCATCCATTCCTACTGAAAACACTGAAAAATATATGAATAGAAGGGCTTTTCCTAAAAATAATAAACAGTATATACCTAAAACCATCAACAAGCATCATATGCAATGGATATAAATTAGAAGCCTTCCCAATAAGATCAGGAGTGAAACAAGGATGCCCATTATCACCTCTATTATTCAACATAGTAGTAGAAACACTAGCAGTTGCAATTAGAGAAAAAAAAGAAATTGAAGGTATCAAAATAGGCAATGAGGAAACTAAGCTATCACTCTTTGCAGAAGATATGATGGTATACTTAAAAAATCCTATAGAATCAACTAAGAAGCTGGTAGAAATAATCAACAACTTTAGCAAAGTTGCAGGATACAAAATAAATGCACATAAATCATCAACATTTCTATATATTTCCAACACATCACAGCAGCAAGAGGTAGAAAGAGAAACACCATTTAAAATCACCCTAGACAATATAAAATACTTAGAAATCTATCTACCAAAACAAACACAGCAATTATATGAAAACAACTACAAAACACTTTCCAAACAAATAAAACTAGATCTAAACAAATGGATAAACATTGATTGCTCATGGGCAGGATGAGCTAACATAATAAAAATGACCATTCTACCCAAATTAATTCACCTATTTAGCGCCATACCTATCAAACTACCAAAAAACTTGTTTATTGAATTACAAAAAACTATAACAAAGTTCATTTGGAATAACAAAAGATCAAGAATATCAAGGGAGGGGGCCAGCTGGGTAGCTCAGTGAATTGAGAGCCAGGCCTAGAGACAGAAGGTCCTAGGTTCAAATCTGGCCTCAGACACTTCCCAGCTGTGTGACCCTGGGCAAGTCACTTGATCCCCATTGCCTACCCTTACCACTCTTCCATGAAGGAACTAATACACAGAAGTTAAGGGTTTAAAAATATTAAAAAAAAAAAGAATATCAAGGGAAATAATGGAAAAAACGTGAAGGAAGGTGGCTTAGTAGTACCAGATATTAAACTATACTATAAAGCAGAGGTCATCAAAACAATTTGGTACTGGCTAAGAAACAGAAGGGAGGATCAGTGGAATAGACTTGGGGTAAATGACATCAGCAAGACTGTGTATGATAAACCCAAACAGCCCAACTTTTGGGACATGAATCCACTATTTGACAAAAACTTCTGGGAAAATTGGAAAACAATATGGGAGAAATTAGGTTTAGATCAACATCTCACACCCTACACCAAGATAAATTCAGAATGGGTGAATGACTAGAATATAAAGAGGGAAACTTTAAATAAATTAACTTAACATAGAATAGTTTACTTCTCAGATCTCTGGGAAAGGAAAGATTTTAAAACCAAGCAAGAGTCAGAGAAAATTACAAAATGTAAATTACATGGTTTTGATTATACTAAACTAAAAAGCTTTTGTACAAACAAAAACAATGCAGCCAAAATCAGAAGGGAAACAACAAATTGGGAAAAAAATCTTTATAACAAATAACTCTGACAGGGGTCTAATTACTCAAATATACAAGGAGTTAAATCAATTGTATAAAAAATCAAGCCATTCCACAATTGATAAATGGGCAAGAGACATGAATAGGCAATTTTCAGGTAAAGAAATCAAAAGTATCAATAAGCACATGAGAAAGTGTTGTAAATCTCTAATAATTAGAGAAATGCAAATCAAAACAACTCTGAGGTACCACCTCATACCTAGAAGATTGGCTAAAATGACAATGGGGAGAGTAATGAATGCTAGAGGGGATGTGGCAAAATTGGGACATTAATGGTAGAGTTGTCAACTGATCCAACCATTCTGGATGTCAATTTGGAACTATGCTCAAAAGGCTATAAAAGAATGCCTCCCTTTTGATCCAGCCATACCATTGTTGGATTTGTACCCCCAAAGAGATCATAGATAAACAGACTTGTACGAAAATATTTATATCTGTGCTTTTTGTGGTGGCAAAAACCTGGAAAATGAGGGGATGCCCTCCAATTCGGGAATGGCTGAACAAATAGTGGTATGTGCTGGTGATGGAATACTATTGTGCTCAAAAGAGTAATAAACTAGAGGAATTCCATGTGAACTGGAAAGACCTCCAAGAATTGATGCAGAGAGAAAGGAGCAGAACCAGAAGAACACTGTACACAGAGACTGATATACTATGGTAAAATCGAATGTAATGGACTTTTGTACCAGCAGCAATGCAATGACACAGGACAGTTGTGAGGAACTTATGGTAAAGAACGCTACCACACATTCAGAGGAAGAACTGCAGGAAAGGAAACATAGAAGAAAAACAACTGCTTCAACGCATGGATTGACGTGGACATAATTGGGGATGTAGACTCGAAACTACCACACCAATGCAACTAACCACTATTGGAAACAGGTCTTGATCAATGACATATGTTAAAAGCAGTGGAAAAGTGCATCAACCATGGGTAGGGGTAGTGCGGGGGGTGAAGGGAAAAGTAGGAGCATGAATCATGTAACCATGTTAAAAATGAATATTAATAAATGTTTTTAAAAAAGGGACTAGTCAGAAGCAAAAAAAAAACCTCATAAAGAGATGGGAAACAAAAAATAAAGAGGAATAAAAGAAAATAGAGGGACAAGAAATACAACATTAACAATCATACTGTGGATGGGAATAGAATAAACATATATAAAAGAAAAGAAAGCAGAAATCCTAAGTAATGAATGGATAAAAACAAATAATAGAAAAAAGTTATAATTAGTGAAAGAAAATGATAATGATGAAACAAAATAACTGGGGTACAGCCAAAGAAATAATCCTTTGGGAGATAAGAGAGAATGATATCCTTTCAAACATACATTAACAAAATAGGGGAAAAAAGATTAATAAACAAGAACTGAAAAAAATTAGGAAGCCAACAAATAAACTTTAAAAAAGTACAAAAGAGGAGATATTCAAAATTGCACAAAAACAGATAAATTGTAAAACAAAAAATAGAAATTATAAATAAAATGAAAAGCTGGTTCTTGAAAAGATAATATTGATAAATCTTTAGCTAAAATGATTAAAATCAAATTGATAAAACAGAAAATAGACAATGTGACATCTAAACAAAACTAAAAGAAATAAGAATAATCAGAACATTAGAACCATTAGATATTAACAAAACTAAGAACAAAAAGAAACAGATAAACATCTTCAAAAGTATAAAATACATTCAAAACCAGAGAGAGATCTTAAATAACTCAATATCAGGAAAGGAAATTGAACTAAATGTAAAGGAACTACCCAAAAAATTAAAATTTAAAGAACAATTTGTATAGATACTTAGTAAATTGTTTTCAAAAATAGAAGATAAGTCCCTACCAAAATAGCTTTAATAAGACTTAATACAGTCTATATAATCTTAATACTTAAACTAGAGAAGGATAAAACACGGAAGGAAAAGTGTAGTCTAATATAATTAATGAATATTAACTCAAAAAATTTAGACAAAATACAAGACTACAGTAATTTGTCCAAGAAACCATTCATTATTTCTAAGTTGAATTTATACCAAATATATAACAATCAATATAATTATTTTTAAAACCAAAGTACTAAAACCATGTGACTATCTTAATAGATTAAAAACAATAGATGTGAACCAAAAAAATTTAAAAAGCCTTGAAAAAAATACAATACTTATTTAGGCCAAAAAAAAAAAACCCTTAAAAAAAAGCATCAAAAGCATCTATCTAAAAGCAAAAGCAAATATCATATGCAATAAAGATATATCAGAATCTTTTTCAATCATTAAGGGAATAAAACTATTTCTAGAAATTCTAACAATAACAATATGAGAGAAAGAAATTAAAGGCATAAAGAATGGTTTTAAAAAGGAGATAAAACTATCTCAATTTGCTAAGAAGATGATGACACATTTTGAAAAATTGTAAGGAATCAAGAAACATACTAATTGAGTCAATTAATAGTGTCTGCCTTGAACCAACCAAACAAAAAAAAGCAATTAGGAGTTCCGGGAAGATGGCGGTGTAGACGGAGCAAATCTTAAAACCTCTGCACCCTTACACACTGAGATAGAAAACAATGTGCTTTGAGAAGAAAGAGGACCAAATCTAATAACGGGACAGAGCAGGGGGAACCCTACTGCAGCACAACTAAAGAGGTACGCCAAGGAAAAGGTTCTAATACTTGAATTATCCGGACTGAGGGCATAGAAGGGGAATCCCAGGACGCCTCCCCCACGTGCTGTGCGGAGTCTCTAGTGGCCAGGAAATCTCAGGGCCGGTGGGTGCACTGGTCAGGAGAGAGGGCCTTGCTGGCATAGGACTCAAGGAGTCAGACACAGGTACTGGAGAGGTGACTGGAAGAGAAAACCAGAGAAACACAGCAAAAACACCCAGAAGATGGTGACTTAGAGAGAGCCAAACCCCAGAGCGCAGATGGCTTGGCTTCCTCATATCGAGATAGAGAACTCAGGGCTTCAGGAGGGAAGAAAACCAGATCAAACACAGCGCATAGCGCAGCGGGGTCCCACTGCTGGAGAGCTCAGTTCAGTGAAAACGCTCCTTCTTGTCACCCCACATTTTTAGGGTTTTTTTTTTGTTTGTTTTTCCCTCCCCTCAAGGTTTTGAGGTTTTAGCCTCAGGGAAGATTAGTCCAATCAATACAGGATTAATCCCAACAATTGAACAGAAGGAGAAGTCTTCCAAGGGCAGAGAAAGTAACTACAAACCTTCGCCCCTGGGGTTTTTTTTTTGTTTGTTTGTTTGCTTGTTTTTCCCTCCCCTGGAAGTTTTGAGGTTTTAGCCTCAGAGTAGACTAATCCAATCCATACAGATTTAATCCCAACAATTGGACAGACAAGAAGTCTTCCAAGGGCAGAGAAAGTAATTTACCCCTGGGGGGAAGACCTTTCATCAAAGATCATTAAATACATCTACTCAAATTAGCAGAACAAGGAAGAGAAAAAACATGAGCAAGCAACAGAAAAAGAGAAAATAAATGACAATTGACAGCTTCTTTCAAGGAAGTGAAAAGGGAGCAAATGAAAAAGAAATAGAAGAAGAGGAAGTAGTTCCAGCAAACTGGACACAGGCTTTGGAAGATCTCAAAATTCAATTAACTCAAGAATTTAAAGCTCAATTAATTAAAGAAATTCAGGAACTCAAAAAACAATCAAAAGAGGCTGAAGACAATTTGAAAAAGGAAATACATGAGCTAAAACAAGAAAATAAAGTTTTAAAAGCCAGAATTGGCCAGCTTGAAAATGAAGAAAAAAAGGCAAAAGATGATCTACAAAGAAAATCAGACCAGAAAGAGAAGGATAACCAAAAAGCAAGGGATGAAATTCAGTCTTTAAAAAACAGAACTCAACAACTAGAAGAAAATGACTTCACAAGGCAGCAAGAATATATTAAACAAAATTTTAAAAATGAAAAATTTGAGGAGAATATGAAATACCTCATTGATTCAAACAAAGATCTGGAGAACAGAGCTAGAAGAGACAACTTAAGAATTATTGTTTTAACAGAACATCATGATAAAAGAAAAAGTTTAGAAATCATTTTACAAGATTTATCAGAGATAATTGCCCAGAAATTCTTGAACAAGAGGGAAAAGTAGAAATTGACAGGATCCACAGATCACCTCCTACATTTAATCCACAACTGACAACTTCTAGGAATATAGCCAAATTCAAAAACTACCAGACCAAAGAAAAAATATTACAAGCTGTCAAAAAGAAGTCATTCAGATATCAGGGAACCACAGTTAGGATAACACAGGATCTGGCTGCATCTACATTGAAGGATCAGAAGGCATGGAACACAATATTCAGGAAAGCAAGAGAACCGGGGCTACAACCAAGAATCAACTATCCAGCAAGACTAACTATATTATTGCAGGGGAAAGTATGGTCATTCAATAAAAGTGAGAACTTCCAAACATTCATCAAGAAAAAACCGGACATAAACAGAGAGTTTGCTGCCCAAACCCAGAACTCAAGAGAATCAACATAAGGTAATTAAGAGAATGGGAGAGGAGAACAAAAATTCTTTTCTTTAAGGAACACAACAAGTTCAATCAATTTATATCTGTAATGGGGATAATTTAAGGAAAGGTGTGTGGTATAAGGGAATTTGAAAGGAGAGTTGTCAGAGACTTGCTAAATGAGTAATCTAGGTTACATGTAGGCTGGGATTAAGGAGATTTAGAATATAATAGGGCTGAAGTCAGGACTATAACACAGAAGGGAAACAGAGATCTTCAGGGAGAGGAGAAATTAAACTAAACAGACAAACAGCAGGCTTTTCAGACTGGGACTTAGGCTCAAACACTGGCAGAGGGAAATAGACTATATTGAAATTAACAACAGGCTTAGTTAATTTCACAGGAAGGGACTTGTTTTGAAGTTACACCTTCCTTCAAGATGGATACCCCGGCTTCCCTTCAAGCTAAGAGTATGTTGGTTCTTTCCCTCTTCTTCCCTCTCTTGATAACTAACAGACAAATTACACTAATAGGTCTGTTGAAACACAAAAGGGTTTATTATCTTTAAAGGATGATTTATCAGGAAAGTGGATCAAAGGAAAGCCCTAACAGTTGTCTCAGGAACCTCAGGTGGGGGAAGGGAGACAAAGATGGAGTCTGAGTAAGGACCAGCCTTTTACTCAGCTTACAAAATACTATTGATAACTAAAGGGAATAAAAGCTAATATTGTCAAATAACCATTAACTCTATACAGATTTTGAACTCCTCTCTAATCACTGTCCTTATTAACTCCATTGACATATAAGGTAAGGGAGGGAAGGTAGGAAATAATATTAGGGAAGAAAGATATAAAGGGTTTATCCAAAATAATAATTTCTTAAGTAAATATATCAAAGCTAGGCTAAATTTCAATACTATAGCTAGGTAATGAGGCAGCTCGGCTGATCAGACTACCTCCCTCCACGGGAGACCCTAATCAACTGTCTTTTCCTCAAGATTCCAAAACCCAAACTGATTTAGAACTCCACCAAAGCTAGAAAAAACTATATGACCCCCACTCTCTATATTACATATCCCAAGAAGAAAAGAAGGTATTGGCAAATATTAAAAATTATTATTACCAACAGGGTAACTAGAAGAAGTTTACATAGAGGTAACAGGGACAAACTGTATAGGATGAAATGTCAAGATATATATATATGTACATATGTATATGTGTATGTATGTATGTATGTATGTATATACAAAACTGGGGGGAAGAAGATAACAATAAGGAAAAAAAGGAAAGCAAACAAAAAGGAATAAATTTATATTCCATAAAGAAGCACGTGGGATCAACAGGGAAAAATAACAATACAATGTAAGGGTAAAGAGGTTAGAGAGAGGGAATATTCAATACTTAGTGCATTGAAATCAACTTAGAGAAGAACAATCAGATCCATAGGGACAGAAAATTGATTCATGCCCTATAGAGAAGTAGAAGGGTAAAAAATGGACTGGTAGGGAGGGAAGCAATACTAGGGAGGGAGAGGGCTTGGGGGGGGAGCACCATGTGGCTTTAAAGAACAATAAGAGGGGAATAAGAAGGGAGGGGGGAGAAAGGGAAGTACAACAAGGGAGGGGATTATAGGAACTGATTAAAAACAAAACACTGGTATAGAAGGAAACAGTAAAAGAAGAAAGGACAGGACTAGGAGAGAGAATCAAAATGTCTGGGAATGCAGAGTTGATAATTATAACTCTGAATGTGAATGGGATGAACTCACCCATAAAACGGAAGCAAATAGCAGAGTGGATTAGAAACCAAAACCCAACCATATATTGTATATAAAAATCACACATCAGACAGACAGACAGATATAGAATGAAAATGAGAGGATGGAGCAAAATCTTTTGGGCTTCAAATGAGAAAAAGAAGGCAGGGGTGGCTATCATGATCTCTGACAGAGCCAAAGTAAAAATAGACAAGGTTAAAAGAGATTGGGAAGGTTACTACATCGTAATAAAAGGCAGTATAAACAATGAAGAAATATCAGTACTCAATATGTATGCACCAAACAGAATAGCTTCCAAATTTCTAAAGGAGAAGCTAGTAGAGCTCAAGAATGAAATAGATAGCAAAACCATACTAGTGGGGGACCTGAAACTTCCCCTATCAGATCTAGATAAGTCAAAATAAAAAATAAATAAGAAAGAGATGAGAGGTGAATAAAATGCTAGAAAAATTCGAGTTAATAGATATTTGCAGAAAAATAGAGACAACAAGGAATACACCTTCTTTTCAGCAGCACATGGAACATTCACAAAGATAGACCATGTAATAGGGCACAGAAACATGGCAAACAAATGAAAAAAAGCAGAAATAATAAATGTAACCTTCTCAGATCATAATGCAATAAAAATAGTTATTAGTAAGAATACATGGAGAGGCAAACCAAAAACTAATTGGAAATTAAAATAATATGATTCTCCAAAATAATTTAGTGAAAGAACAAATCATAGAAACAATAATTTCATTGAAGACAATGACAATGATGAGACATATTACCCAAACTTATGGGATGCAGCCAAAGCAGTTCTAAGGGGAAAATTGATATCACTGAGTGCATATATTAACAAATTAGGGAGGGCAGAGGCTAATGAATTGGGCATGGAACTTAAAAAACTAGAAAATGAACAAATTAAAAATCCTCAGATGAAAACTAAATTAGAAATACTAAAAATCAAAGGAGAAATTAATAAAATTGAAAGTAAAAGAACTATTGAATTAATAAGTAAGACTAGAAGCTGTTATTTTGAAAAAACAGATAAAATTGACAAAATACTGGTCAATCTAATTAAAAAAAGGAAAGAAGAAAACCAAATTGACAGTATCAGAAATGAAAAAGGAGACCACACCTTTAATGAAGAGGAAGGTAAGGCAATCATTAAAAACTATTTTGCCCAATTATATGGCAATAAATATAACCATCTAGGAGATATGGATGAATATTTGCAAAAATATAAATTGCCTATATTAACAGCAGAAGAAATAGAATACTTAAATAATCGAATATCAGAAAAAGAAATTAAAAAGGCCATTAAAGAACTCCCTAAGAAAAAAATCACCAGGGCCTGATGGATTCACAAGTGAATTCTATCAAACATTCAAAGAACAATTAATACCAATACTATACAAATTATTTGATATAATAAGCAAAGAAGGAGGCTTATCAAACTCCTTTTATGACACAAATATGGTACTGATTCCAAAGCCAGGCAGATCAAAAACAGAGAAAGAAAATTACAGACTAATCTCCTTAATGAACATAGATGCAAAAATCTTAAATAGAATACTAGCAAAAAGACTCCAGCGAGTGATAAAGAGGGTTATTCATCATGATCAGGTGGGATTTATACCAGGAATGCAAGGATGGTTCAACATTAGAAAAACCATCCACATAATTGACCATATCAACAAGCAAACCAACAAAAACCATATGATTATCTCAATAGATGCTGAAAAAGCCTTTGACAAAATACAACACCCATTCCTACTGAAAACACTAGAAAGTATGGGAATAGAAGGTCCTTTCCTAAAAATAATAAACAGTATATATCATAAACCATCAATAAGCATCATATGCAATGTGTATAAATTAGAAGCCTTTCCAGTAAGATCATGTGTGAAACAAGGATGCCCATTACCACCTCTTTTATTTAACATTGTACTAGAAACACTAGCAGTAGCAATTAGAGAAGAAAAAGAAATTGAAGGTATTAAAATAGGCAATGAGGAGACTAAGCTATCACTCTTTGCAGATGATATGATGGTCTACTTAAAAAATCCTAGAGAATCAACTAAAAAGCTGGTAGAAATAATTAACAACTTTAGCAAATTTGCAGGATACAAAATAAATGCACATAAATCATCAGCATTTCTATATATTTCCAACACATCACAGCAGCAAGAGGTAGAAAGAGAAACACTATTTAAAATCACCCTAGAGGGGCAGCTGGGTAGCTCAGTGGAGTGAGAGTCAGGCCTAGAGACAGGAGGTCCTAGGTTCAAACCCGGCCTCAGCCACTTCCCAGCTGTGTGACCCTGGGCAAGTCACTTGACCCCCATTGCCCACCCTTACCACTCTTCCACCTATGAGACAATACACCGAAATACAAGGGTTAAAAAAAAAATAAAAAAATAAAATCACCCTAGACAATATAAAATACTTAGGAATCTATCTACCAAAACAAATACAGGAATGATATGAACATAACTACAAAACACTTTCCAGAAAAGTAAAACTTGATCTAAACAATTGAAAAAACATTGAGTGCTCATGGGTAGGACGAGCTAACATAATAAAAATTACCATTCTACCCAAATTAATTTACTTATTTAGTGCCATACCTATCAAACTACCAAAAACCTTTTGTAATAGAGAGCCAGGCCTAGAAAGAGGAGGTCCTAGATTCAAATCTGGCTTCAGACACTTCCCAGCTGTGTGACCCTGGGCAAGTCACTTGACCCCCATTGCCTATCCTTACCACTCTTCTGCCTGGGAGACAATACACAGTATTGACTCCAAGACGGAAGGTAAGGGTTATTTAAAAAACAAAACAAAACAAAATAAAACAAAACAAAACAAACTTTTTTACTACATTAGAAAAAACTATAAAAAAGTTTATTTGGAAGAACAAAAGATCAAGAATATCAAGGGAAATAATGGAAAAAAAAACGTGAAGGAAGGTGGCTTAGCAGTACCAGATATTAAGCTATACTATAAAGTAGTGGTCATCAAAACAATATGGTACTGGCTAAGAGATAGAAGGGAGGATCAGTGGAACAGACTTAGGGTAAGTGATGTCAGCAAGATAGTGTATGATAAATCCAAAGAGCCCAACTTTTAGGACAAAAATCCACTATTTGACAAAAACTGCTGGGAAAATTCAAAAACAATATGGGAGAGATTAGGTTTAGATCAACATCTCACACCCTACACCAAGATAAATTCAGAATGGGTGAATGACTTGAATATAAAGAGGGAAACTATAAATAAGTTAAGTGAACACAGAATAGTAAATTAGGTGAACACAGAATAGTATACTTGTCAGATCTCTGGGAAAGGAAAGATTTTAAAACCAAACAAGAGTTAGAGAAAATTACAAAATGTCAAATAAATAATTTTGATTATATTAAATTAAAAAGGTTTTGTACAAAGAAAAACAATGCAGCCAAAATCAGAAGGGAAACAACAAACTGGGAAAAAATCTTTATAACAAAAAATTCTGACAGAGGTCTAATCACTCAAATATACAAGGAGCTAAATCAATTGTATAAAAAGTCAAAGTCCCAATTGATAAATGGGAAAGGGATATGAATAGGCAATTTTCAGATAAAGAAATCAAAAGTATCAATAAGCACAAGAGAAAGTGTTCTAAATCTCTAATAATTAAAGAAATGCAAATCAAAACAACTCTGAGGTACCACCTCACACCTAGAAGATTGGCTAAAATGAAAGAAGGGGAGAGTAATGAATGTTGGAGGGAATGTGGCAAAATTGGGACGTTAACGCACTGCTGGTGGAGTTGTGAACTGATCCAACCATTCTGGATGGCAATTTGGAACTATGCCCAAAGAGCGATAAAAGAATGCCTCCCCTTTGATCTAGCCATACCATTGCTGGGATTGTACCCCAAAGAGATCATAAATAAACAGACTTGCACAAGAATATTTATAGCTACGCTCTTTGTGGTGGCAAAAAACTGAAAAGCAAGGGTATGCCCTTCAATTGGGGAATGCCTGAACAAATTGTGGTATATGTTGGTGATGGAATACTATTGTGCTCAAATGAATAATAAACTGGAGGAATTCCATGTGAACTGGAAAGACCTCCATGAATTGATACAGAATGAAAAGAGCAGAGCCAGAAGAACATTTTACAGAGACTGATATACTGTGGTAAAATCGAATGTAATGGACGTCTGTACTAGCAGCAGTGCAATGACCCAAGACAATTCTGAGGGATTTATGGAAAGGAACAGTACCCACATTCAGAGGAAGAACTACAGGAGTAGAAACACAGAAGAAAAACAACTGCTTGTACACTTGGGGTGATGAGGACATGATTGGGGATGTAGACCTGAAAAGATCACACCCATGTAACTATCAATAATGTGTAAATAATTCTTGACTGACCACACATAATAAAACCAGTGGAAATGCGAAAAAAAATAAAAATAAAAATAAAGCAATTATGTTATTCTAATAAACCATCAGGCAAACAGCTCTGCAACAAAGATGTTCATTTCCATCGAGAGAGAAAAAACACACACATATGTGTAGGTTGGGTAGACTCCACCACTGGGGTGAAAAAGGAGATTAAAATCCATACACTATATTTTTAAGAAGAGGGGAGGGAGTCATCTGGGATTGGGAAAAATGGAGAAAGTTCTGCCCAGCAGCAGGAGATATACTGTCAATCACTTGGAATGTAAACAGGATACAACTCAATTAAGATAGAGGGAAGCAGGGCACTGTTCAGGGTACCGTGACTTTTTCTTGTGGTCAGGAACAAAGTTGTTTCCTGGGCAAATTCCACTGCCATATCAGGCTGATCCTAATGTTCCAAAATAATTATAAATATCACAAAGCCCTTAGAAACCTTTTAACCCTTGACAATAATTTCAGCAAAGTTTCAGGCTACAAAATAAGCCATCAAAAATCAACTCCATTTCTAAATAACAATTAATAAAATCCAAGAAGCAAAAACAGAAAGTGAAATCCCATTCCAAATAACTACAAAACGCATCAAATTAAAATAGACAAAAGATTGCTATAGGTTCAATTACAGAGTGTTCCTTAAAGACATAAAGAACAACTTAAACAGCTAGAAAACTATTCAGTATTCATTTCTGGCTATGCCAGCACAATAAAAATTGCAATGATATCAAAATCAACATATATATATTTTTAAACCCTTAACTTCTGTGTATTGACTTATAGGTGGAAGAGTGGTAAGGGTAGGCAATGGGGGTCAAGTGACTTGCCCAGGGTCACACAGCTGGGAAGTGTCTGAAGCCGGATTTGAACCTAGGATCTCCTGTCTCTAGGCCTGGCTCTCAATCCACTGAGCTACCCAGCTGCCCCCTAACATATATTTTTAATACTATACCAATTAAATTACCAAGGAGATACTTTGGGAACTTGATAAAATAATAGAAAAATTCAGTCAGATAAACAAAAGATCTAGAATATCAAGAGAAATGATGAAAAGTAGGGAAAAGGAGAAAAAAGCACTTCCAGACCTCGAGCTATATTTTGAAGTAGTAGTCACCAAAACCACTTGGTACTGGTTTAAAAGTAAAGAACTAGAACAGTGAAACTAAGTAGGCAAGGGAGAATCAGAAAAATGGAACTCAATAACCAAGTGTCTGATAAAATGAAAAACATAAGTCTCGGGAAAAATACTCCTTTTTAATTAAAAAAAAAAAAAAAACTGCTGAGAAAACCAGAAAGCAGTCTGGCAAAAATTAGGCATAGAATCAGGCATCATATTCAACAATATATTCTAAACAGTTCTCTGATCTTAATATAAATACCATACTATTTTTAAAAATTAGAAGAGAAGGAGTTTATATATTTCTCACAGATATGGTAAGAGATCCATTCTTAGCCAAACAAGGGATAAATGCAATTCAAAAGATAATTTTGATTACATATAACTGAAAAGTTTCTACACTGACAAAATTAATGTACTTAGCATAAGAAAGGAAGCAGTTGAATGGGAGTGTGGAATCTTACTATCAAAGTTCTCTCAATGATAAGAAACATTTCTTAATAGCTAAGTGGTCAAAGGACATGAACAAACCATTCTCAAACAAAGAATTGTAAAGTATTCACAATCACATATAAGAATGCTTCAAATTACTACTAATAAGAGAAATTAAAATGAAAGCAACTCTGAGGTTTCATTTCACAGCTTGCCTAGCTGATAGACCACAAAAAATGACAACAGTCAATGTTGAAGGGGTTGTAGAATGATAAGCACATTAATAGTGTTGGGAAAGCAATTTGGAATAAACAAAGTGACTAAAACTATACTTTGAACTAGAGACTTCATTACTGGGCTTCTATCTATACTAAGGAAGCCATTCATATATAAAAAGCCCCCAAAATATTTATAAAAGCACTTTTAAAAACAAAATTAATGGACTTCCGGGTTAAGATGGCACAGAGTAAGAAGCAGCTCTTAACCTCTCCTGACCAAAACACACAAAACTCCTCAAGGGGACATAAAAACAAGTCCAGACAAACGGAGGAACCCCACAACAGGGCACAGCGTGGAAGGTACGTGGAATCGAGACATTTCCAGGCTATAAAGGGCTCTCACTAAATCGCGGGCTGAGCAACCGCCCCACCCCCACCCCCTCCACACACAAAATCTATAGCTCTGAAGCCAGCTAAAAAGAAATAGAGCAAGTTTGGGGCACCCATCGAGTCATTGGCAGCTCCGGGGCCTGTTCCTGAGAGCAGCAAGATTTAGGACCCCAATAAGCCAGAGCTTATTGAGCGCGAGGGCAGAGAGTGGACGCCCAGCGCAGAGCGCACAAGCACTGGCGGAGGGGTGGGTGGAGGCAGACACAGCCAGGAACTAAAGCTCTGAAAACCTGAGTGGGGAACCAGTGCAGACCGGTATACGACTGTGGAAGCAGCGCCCTGAGACTTGTAAAGGAACCTCCTGCAGAGGATCAAGCAAGGGGGTCCACTAGGGGGCTTGACCTTGGAAAAAACCAGATCTCAGACCTCAGGTACCAATAGACCGCGGACAGACACTGAGCGCGAGGATAAACCTGAGAAGCTGCTGGGCTAATGATGGCTACCCAACCTCAGGAAAGTCAGAAGAGAAAGAATAACAACAAGAAAAAGAAGCCCTTAACACTCGACAACTTTTACACAGAGAAAATCCAGACAACCGAGCAAACAGAGGAGGAGAACAAACAAGCATCCGGACCCTCCTCAAATAAGGAAAACTCCTCACAAGCTATGGAAGAGTTCAAAACTGAGATTTTGAGGAAAATGGAAGAGATCTGGCAAGAAAGTAACTGTTTAAAAGGTAAAATCTTGCAATTGAACACCAGAAATGACCAGATTGAAAAGGAATTCAAGAAGATTATGGCCGAAAACCGAAAGATTATAGCCGAAAATCAATCCCTAAAGGCTAAGCTAACGATCTCTCAAGACAACAAGAACAAATAAAACAAAGTCAAAAGACTGAAAAAATAGAAGGAAACATGAAATATCTCAATGAGAGAGTGACAGACCAAGAAAACCGGTCTAGAAGAGACAATTTGAGAATAATTGGTCTTCCAGAAAAACCAGAAATTAATAGAAACCTGGACTCCGTACTAAAAGAAATTATTCAGCAAAATTGCCCTGAAGTACTACAACAAGAGTGCAATATAGACATCGAAAGGATTCATAGAACACCCACTACATTCGACCCAGAGAAGAAATCGGTTAGAAATATTATTGCCAAATTCAAAAGCTTTCAAGCAAAAGAAAAAATCTTACAACAAGCCAGAAAGAGACAATTCAAATATCAAGGAGCACCAATCAGGATCACACAGGATCTGGCAGCCTCCATGCTAAAAGACCGTAAGGCTTGGAATACGATATTCAGAAAGGCAAGAGAGCTGGGCCTGCAACCACGGATTAACTACCCATCAAAATTGACTATATATTTCCAGGGGAAAGTATGAGCATTCAACAAAATTGAAGAATTCCAGGTATTTGCACAGAAAAGACCAGGGCTAAATGGAAAGTTTGACATCGAACCACAAAAATCGAGAGAAACCTGAAAAGGTAAATAAGATACAGAGGGGAAAGAAAGAAAACTTATAATTTTTAAATTTGCCTTTTTAAGGGCCTCAGTGAGATCTAATTATCTGTATTCCT
>NC_058133.1:240354596-240429288 GCF_016433145.1 Gracilinanus agilis
ATATATATATATATAGAGAGAGAGAGAGAGAGAGAGAAAGAGAGAGAGAGAGATCTCACAATCAGTGACACACTGTGTCAGTCAAGGAGATGTAGAATACAAATGTTCCTCACCCAAAAATGAGATCCATGATCCACAGTGTGAGTGCAAATGATTTTCACAAAGTAATAGTTTTGTAAAAACAGTAGTACAATAGGTAATGCACATGCTAATAAAGTACCAAGATTCTCAAAATTCACAATACATCAACTTATCTACAGTTGACTAATACAAGTTTTCTTCCAACTAGTTTAGGGGCTTTTATAAAGATATTTTGTCAGGTTCAAGTATAGAATGGTACAAATAAAGACAGTGCAACAGAATACATATACAATAGCAAAATTACAATAGCTAAAAATGACATAGAGTAACAGCAATATATATATATATGTATATTAACCAACACAAACAGTTTAAATATGGAGCCACAAATTTTCCCTTCAAAAGCTTTACATCAATCACAGTGTAGTATCTGTTTTAAAAATACAGATACTGTATTTGTTGTAAAGTTCTAAATGCTGTAAGTCATTTTTGGGTGCATTTGCTACTTAAGAAAAACACATATTTGCAAAATTGGATTAGCTTTAATAATGATCCAAATGAATATTTTCTAGTGATATGAATATTTCATTATGCTTATTAGCCAGTGCTTAACTTTCTAAGAGAATCTTTTCAATGACAGGGTTTAATAAACTCTTGTATAAACTTGCAATATTCTGTTGGAAGGGAAATAATCCTTTTCAGTTTCTGGCATTAAGACATCAGGGTCTTGGAAATCAAAGGTTGTTCCTTCTGATTCCTGTGCCCTCATACCTTCATAAAGATCTTTGAGTAGTACCTTGAGCTTTTCTAGGCTGAGGGGCAGTCTGTTATATATAAGTGTCTGGTGTTATGAGGCCTGAAGCTGAATGAATGTGGAAGATCTCTAAGTGTAACACATAAATTGTGGTAGTGAAACACAAAGAGACTCCACAGGATTATATTTCTGATGAATCTGCCTCACCCAACTTCAGCATAACAGTTTCCCAAGACAGGCAGTCAAGTGAAGAATCTGTGGTTGAGAACACACAGCTGATTCTAATTGCCTATCCTGGCTGAAAATGGATAACGCTTCCTAACTATGATTTGAGCTTTTACAGTTGAAAGGTATCTCCTTCTTCCCTCATATATCCAAGAATATGTTCACTAATCCCTGAAGAAATGATAACATCCACTTTGGGTGAGTTTGAGGATTTAATAACAACAGGTTTAGGGAAGGAAACAGGGAAATGATGGAAAGGGGGATATAGGAGACCCTAAGCCTAAGCTATTGCTGACTAGAAGATATATGATTTGAAGGTATTCAGGATAGTCAATCTAGTTGGTTGTTAATGGTTTGTTGCCAGTTCCAGCCTGGCAGAGCCAGTGGCTTCAACTTGAAACAGGTTATTTGATGGTATATTTGATGGTACTCTATCAGCTCCTTGGATACTTGGCAAAGCTGGACCACACAGCCAAAATCTCCTTCCTTCCTTCAGCTTGGTCAAACCACTCTCTCTCTTCAAACCCTGGCTTCATTCCATTATGGAATGTCCATGAAGTCCAAGATTTCTTCAAGCTGTTATCTATACTCTTCCTCATAACAGACTTGTGATGGACATTTTATCTTATTTTATATGTTTGGCTTATGAAAGTATGAATAATTTTCTTAATGTTTAAAAATAAGCTCATACTAATGTTTTATGCCTAGAGAAAATATTTGGGGGTTGGGGGATTCTTGTGAAGAACTCCCCTAAAGCCTCTTTTTATCCACAGGTTAAGACTCTACAATTTGTTTATATGGAGGGCTTTATTTGAAAAAAGAAGAGTAATATAAGTAAAACAAATGCTTTTTAATTTTTTAACAGGTCCAGGAAGCCAAGATAACAGAAATAAAAATTAATGATGCCAGAGAGCATTACCGGCCAGTGGCAGCACGTGCCTCTTTGCTGTACTTCATCATGAATGACCTCAGTAAAATCCATCCCATGTATCAGTTTTCTCTCAAGGTGATTTCTCATTGCAGCTCTTTTCTTCAACATTATCTGTCATTTTTTAAAGCCCAGTTCTCCACTAGAAGACAATCCACTTGGACTGTCCATTTAAATTATTATCTGTTACAAATCCTTAAAATAAACACCAAAGCAGCAAGCTATTTTGCTTTCAATTCTCTACTGAATTTCCAACTTTCTTGACTCTTAGAGTTTGACTTTTGTACATGAACAAAATTTACAGAATTAAATAGCTAGAAAATAATGTTGGCTTATATGTTCATTTAATAAATGTTTTTGATGGTCTACTGGATTAGGCAAGGGAATCTGCATAGAGAAGAAAAACTGGGTAGGAGGGAAAGGGAATAGATATGAGAGACAATTTTTTTCTCATTCTCTCCTTAATATTCAGACTAGATAAATGTTCTGAAAAGTTTTTAAATTAATCATCCCTGTCAGTTAAAATATATATGTACATTTACTTATTTATAAATTTTGAACATGTGCTGTTACGATAATTATGTATTTATATTCACACATAAAATCACTTGAAGCATTTCCAAACTCCTAACATGTGATACCCTGTTTCTCTGAGTTCTGTTACATGTGAGTGGGAGTAACATTCTTTGATTGGCTGCATGGCTGGAATTGGCTACATCTTTAATAGGTTACATCCATGACATCACTTGGAGGCCACTCAGGTGAACTGTCCTCATTTCCCCTACTCAGCAGAAAAGTCCCCAGGCTAAATCCTTCCAAGCCTCCTCAAACTTTAGCCAATAGGATCAGCTTGGTATATGACCTTCCCTCCTAGCAACTACCCTCTCCTCTTCTTCCTCTTACCTTGCTTGCTTACCTTCAATTGTGCTTTCAAGGAGCTCACATTCTATTGAGAGAGACAACATACCAGATAAATACATGAAACAATGACTACCCTGGTCATTCCTCTGCCTGAAAGTCAGGTATGTTATTACATTTTACCCCTCCCATAAGATTCTCTGCTTCCCTTAACAGGATCAGAAGGTGTCTATACTTTGCAAAAGGTTCCAGCCCCCATTAGTTATTTCCAATTTCCCTAACTGTAATTCCCCTGTGTACCAGTTCCATTTAGCCACTAACAAATTAGCTTTTATAAAAAAAAATTTCAAAGGCACATTAACAAATACACAAATTGCTTACTGTCTAACACATAGGACTTAATCTTCCTGTCTTTATGCTATCTTATCATCTGGAGAGAAGAGAATTAGTTTCATAGCCTAGCTCAGCTTCTCTAGAGGGCAGTACCCATTTCCAAGTCCAACACCACCACCTCAAGTTCTTATCCCAAGTCAAGCTATCTATCTACAATATTCTCACTGGTAACCTGGCTTCAAGGTCACCATGACTTAAAACTTTGCCAGTGGAGATCATCAGCAACTAAAATTGAGATGGCCAAATTAAATAGAATAGAAACAAACACTCTTACCCTCCCTGACCCCATATCTTAGAGCCAGAGTAATAGAGAGGCAGGGGAAAGTATCCACCCTCTCAGTTCCCTAATTTGTGAGTAAGCTGTGTTTGGTCTTCATCCTCTGAACACAAAAGAAAGGGCATGCAGGAAAAAGATAGTAAGAATTTGGAGAATGCTTCAATGTCTCACAACCCTATTATATACATAATAGAAAGAATATAATTTCAAAGGACAACTGGAAGAATCAGACACACTTCTAGAAGTCTGAATTTGATCTGAGTCTTAAAGTGCAGCCAAGAGAAGGAGGTAAGAAGGAATAGCATTCCAAAAATTGGAGCAGCTAGTGCAAAGAAACAGATGAGATGGAGTATTCTCTTCTAATTAAAACTTCACCAAGTTGCTTAGTGCAGCTGAATCAGAGAGGGAAAAGGGGGGAGGAAAATATGACAAGATTGGAAAGGAAGGAAGGGGCCAGATTGTAAAGAAGGATGATATAATCAGATTTGTGCTTTAGGAAAATCACATTGGCAACTGAATGGAACATAGATTGGAATAGGGAAAGATTTGAGGCAAAGCAACAAAAAATTATTGCAATAGTCCAAGTAAGAGGGAGAGGGTGTACAATGAGAGTGACTGTGTGATTGGAGACATATAAAAGAGATGATGAGAGATAGAAATGACAAGATTTAATAGCAAATTAGGGTGAGTGAGAGTTGAGGAGTCAAAGAATAATACTCAGACTGCAATCTGGGTAACTAAAATGGCCCTACAGTAAGGAAAGTTTGGAAGAGTTGTTAAGTTTGAGATGCCTGTGGAACATCTAGCTTGTGTAGTGTGGGTAATTGAGGAAGGTGTGTGGTATAAGGGAATTGAAAGGAGGATGTTGGAGACTTGCTAAGTGGGTAGTCTCGGTTACAGGTAGGCTGGGACTAAAGGAGATTCAGGGTATAATAGGACTGAAGTCAGGAGTATAACACAGAAGGGAAACAGAGATCTTCAGGGAGAGGAGAAATTAAACTAAACAGACAAACATAGCAGGCTTACAGACTGGGACTTAGACTCAAACACAAGCTGAGGGAAATAGACTAGACTGAAATTAACAAACAGGCTTTAGTTAATTTCACAGGAAGAGACTTGTTTTGAAGTAACACCTTCCTTCAAGATGGATGCCCCAGCTTCCCTCTAAGCCCAGAGTATGTTGTTTCTTTCCCTCTTCTTCCCTCTTGATAACTAACAGACAAATTATACTAATAGGGCTGTTGAAACACAAAAGGATTTATTTTCTTTGAAGGATATTTGTTAGGGAGGTGGATCAAAGGAAAGTCCTGTCAGTTGTCTCAGGAACCTCAGGTGGGGGAAGGGAATCAAAGATGGAGTCTGAGTAAGGACCTGCCTTTAAACTCAGCTTTACAAAGTGCTATTGCTATCTAAAGGGAATAAATGATGACTGACTAACTATAACTAATGCTGTCAATTAGGTAACCCTTCACAGATTTAACTCCTCTCTAATCACTCTCCTTATTAACTTCACAGACATATAAGGTAAGGGAGGGAAGGCAGGGATGGTATTAGTAAAGGAAGATATAAAGGGTTTATCTAAAATAATAATTTCTTAAGTAAATATGTCAAAGCTAGGCTAACTTTCAATATTAAAGCTAGGTAATCAAGGCAGCTCGGCTGACTGACAACCTCCCTCCACGGAAGATCCAGCCAACTGTCTCTTTTCCTCAAGATTCCAAACCCCTAACAGCTTTTGGAACTCAGCCAAAGCTAGAAAAAACTATATCACCCCAATTCTGTATACTACACTTGGAACATCCAAAAGATTGTTGATGCAGTCCTAGAACTCTAAGGAAACTGGGACTGAATATATTATATATACACATATATAATATTATATATTTTATATACACATATATAAGAATTATCTGCACAGAGATATTTGAACCCAGAACAACTAATGGAGTCACTAAAGATTTATAAAAAGAAAAGGACATAATATGAATCAAAAGTCAGCAAAGGAGACTAAAAAAGAACAGGAAGAAAACCAGGATAGATCAGTGTGAGAAAACCAACAAAATATATAAAACAATCAATCAAAAAACATTAAGGTGCCTACTATGTGCCAGACATAAAGTGCTAAGTGCTAAGGATGAAAAAGAGGCAAAAGATAATCCCTGCCCTCAAGAAATTTACAAAGATAATGGAGGAGCCAATATGCAAACGAATATATACAAAGTGAGCTATATACAAAAAAATATACAAACAAAATAAAGTGTGTAGAGAAACAGAAAATGTGCAGAGCTTAGAGATGGAATGTCTTGTTTTTGAAACAGCCAGGAGGCCTAGATTGAAGGTTATATGTTGAGGAGGCATTTAGATGGCTCAGTGAATTGAGAGCCAGGCCTAGAGATGTGAGGCCCTTACTGCTCTTCTGGGTTGGAACAGATACATAGTATTAATTCTAAGATGGAAGGTGAGGGTTTTTTTTAAAAGGTACATTTGAATGCCAAACAGAGCATATCATAATTAATCTCAAAGGTATTTGGGAGCCAATGGAGTTTATTGAATTAGAGGGCAAGAGGGAGACTAGTTAATATGATTGGTGCTTTAGAAAAATCCATTAGTGGCAGAATGAAGGATAGGTTGGTAGGCTATTATAATATTCCAGGAATGAGGTAATGAAAGTCTTCACTAGAGTGTGGCAGTGTCAAAGGAAAGGAAAGGACATATGTTAAAGATGTAACAGAGGTGAAATCAACAGGCCATTGCAACAGATTCAATATGGCAGATGAGATATAGTGAGGAATCCAGGGTGACTCCTAAATTGTGAGCCTGAGGGACTGGGCTTTTCCTTCAATATTAACAAATTAATAATTCTATAATAATCTGGGAGAAGTTAAGGGGAAAGATAAGTTCTGTTTTGGACATAATTGATTTTAAGATGTCTACTGGAGATACAATTCAAGATGTCTGAAAGACAGTTGGAGATGTGAAATTAAAGGTCAGTAGAGAGATTAGGGTAGGAAAAGGAAGATTTGAGAATCATCAGCATAGAGGTAGTAATTAAATCTGTACAAGTGTGGTGCTATTGTATGATGTGATTGTATGATACAAAAACCAAAAACGTTGCTTCAATCAGACTACATCATAAAAAAAGGCTATAGGCTAGAACTAGAAAGGTTATATTCCTGCTTATAAAAAAGCTGTAATCCACACCTAGAATAGATATACTGTGGAGTATATCCAGAGGAGGGCAATGGAATTGTAGGAACAGGAAACCATGCATGGGGCTGCTAGATGACATAGTGGAGAAAACCCGTGTCAGGAAGTCTGAATCCTGACTCAGGTACTTACTAGCTAGATATATATGACCCCTTTAAAAGTCACTGAACTCCATTTATTCATCCATAAAATGCAAATAATAATGGTGCCTACCTCATAGGATTGTAATTAAGGTAAATAATATTTTAAGTACTTTGATATTTTACAATGATCAATTGAAGGAATTGAATATGTTTAGCCTAGATAAGATACTATAGCACAGTGCTTGGTAAATAGTAATAACTTAATAAATACTTGTTGACTGACTAAGGGAACATGAAGGGTTGTGGACTCAATGTCCTGCACTACACTTTATAGTTCCTAATTTGATTTCATGATATTGTATTTTACAACCTAATAATACATGATAACAATACTATCTTAATTTTTTAAAATAAGCATGAATTAATCTTCTACCCTCCCTTCAACCCAACTAGGTTCCAAATGTTTTTTTTATCCTAAACTTAAACTGTCATCAAGTACTGCTTAACATAATCTTGGTTTTTCTAATTCCATATTTGTTATTATTATGCAAAACACATTATGACTGGTATAATTGGATGGATATAACGTGTTATATATTTTTATATATGCATATATAAATATAATATGCATATTTTAACTTTCCTACTAGATTTTAACCTCCTTGAGGGCAGGGACCATCCTTATTTTATAAAATCCTTCATCTCATCTTACAAATATCTTTGTTTCCTTCTTAGGGCCTAGCACATCTCTTTGTATATAGTTTTGAATGGAACTGAAGTTTAACTGGATTTTTCAGTTGCTATATATTGCTTATTTCATTCTACATTTATTCAGTTTTAGGTTTTTGCTTGAAAGTCAGTGTCAGTTAAATACTTCCAGTATATAGTAATCCCTAACAGGCATGTGTGTTAATTACCTTTATGTGTCTTATGAAGAAGACAGACTAAGAGAACTCTTTATGCAGCAGGTAAATTATTTGCACCTTTCTTTTTCACCTTTCTTTAACATAAGATTATTTAGTCAGATTATTTGATATCTTTTATTTTTACATCAGTCTTTTCTGGATTACTCCCTCTCCCACCTAATGAACCTACCCTTATAACAACAAAAATAATAAAATCCAATTTAGTAAGAGTCCTCTTCCTCCCCCAGAGAAGCAAGGAATTTGTGCTCATTTTTAAAAGATTGATCACATGACCACATTTTAAACCTCATCTTTCTGTTCCCTCTAGGCTTTCAGCCTTGTCTTCCAAAAGGCTATGCAGAAGACCAAAGCAGATCCTGATGAGAACCTCCAACAGAGAGTAGTCAATTTGATTGACAACATCACTTTCTCTGTATATCAGTATACTACTAGGGGACTTTTTGAATGTGATAAGCTGACTTATATCACCCAGCTCACCTTTCAGGTACAGACAAGATTTTTTTTTATTTTTAACCCTTACCTTTCCTCTTAGAATTGGTTCCAAGACAGAAGAGCAATGGGGTGATGTGATTTGTCCAGTCATACAACTAGGAAGTGTCTGAGGCCAGATTTGAATGCAAGACCTCTCACCTCCAAGCCTAGCTCTCTATCACTAAACCCCAGACAAGACTTAAAAAAAAATTTTGTTTAAACTCTCCTCAGAGACTTATGGTCCTAGAGAAATAAATGTTTTCATGAATAAAAATAGTTACTACATCAAAGACCCTTAGCATTGGGAATTTTTATATATTTTATAACATATTTATTATATGATAATATTCATTATTATTCATTATTATAATATTATATATCATAATTATANTAAAACAATCAATCAAAAAACATTAAGGTGCCTACTATGTGCCAGACATAAAGTGCTAAGTGCTAAGGATGAAAAAGAGGCAAAAGATAATCCCTGCCCTCAAGAAATTTACAAAGATAATGGAGGAGCCAATATGCAAACGAATATATACAAAGTGAGCTATATACAAAAAAATATACAAACAAAATAAAGTGTGTAGAGAAACAGAAAATGTGCAGAGCTTAGAGATGGAATGTCTTGTTTTTGAAACAGCCAGGAGGCCTAGATTGAAGGTTATATGTTGAGGAGGCATTTAGATGGCTCAGTGAATTGAGAGCCAGGCCTAGAGATGTGAGGCCCTTACTGCTCTTCTGGGTTGGAACAGATACATAGTATTAATTCTAAGATGGAAGGTGAGGGTTTTTTTTAAAAGGTACATTTGAATGCCAAACAGAGCATATCATAATTAATCTCAAAGGTATTTGGGAGCCAATGGAGTTTATTGAATTAGAGGGCAAGAGGGAGACTAGTTAATATGATTGGTGCTTTAGAAAAATCCATTAGTGGCAGAATGAAGGATAGGTTGGTAGGCTATTATAATATTCCAGGAATGAGGTAATGAAAGTCTTCACTAGAGTGTGGCAGTGTCAAAGGAAAGGAAAGGACATATGTTAAAGATGTAACAGAGGTGAAATCAACAGGCCATTGCAACAGATTCAATATGGCAGATGAGATATAGTGAGGAATCCAGGGTGACTCCTAAATTGTGAGCCTGAGGGACTGGGCTTTTCCTTCAATATTAACAAATTAATAATTCTATAATAATCTGGGAGAAGTTAAGGGGAAAGATAAGTTCTGTTTTGGACATAATTGATTTTAAGATGTCTACTGGAGATACAATTCAAGATGTCTGAAAGACAGTTGGAGATGTGAAATTAAAGGTCAGTAGAGAGATTAGGGTAGGAAAAGGAAGATTTGAGAATCATCAGCATAGAGGTAGTAATTAAATCTGTACAAGTGTGGTGCTATTGTATGATGTGATTGTATGATACAAAAACCAAAAACGTTGCTTCAATCAGACTACATCATAAAAAAAGGCTATAGGCTAGAACTAGAAAGGTTATATTCCTGCTTATAAAAAAGCTGTAATCCACACCTAGAATAGATATACTGTGGAGTATATCCAGAGGAGGGCAATGGAATTGTAGGAACAGGAAACCATGCATGGGGCTGCTAGATGACATAGTGGAGAAAACCCGTGTCAGGAAGTCTGAATCCTGACTCAGGTACTTACTAGCTAGATATATATGACCCCTTTAAAAGTCACTGAACTCCATTTATTCATCCATAAAATGCAAATAATAATGGTGCCTACCTCATAGGATTGTAATTAAGGTAAATAATATTTTAAGTACTTTGATATTTTACAATGATCAATTGAAGGAATTGAATATGTTTAGCCTAGATAAGATACTATAGCACAGTGCTTGGTACATAGTAATAACTTAATAAATACTTGTTGACTGACTAAGGGAACATGAAGGGTTGTGGACTCAATGTCCTGCACTACACTTTATAGTTCCTAATTTGATTTCATGATATTGTATTTTACAACCTAATAATACATGATAACAATACTATCTTAATTTTTTAAAATAAGCATGAATTAATCTTCTACCCTCCCTTCAACCCAACTAGGTTCCAAATGTTTTTTTTATCCTAAACTTAAACTGTCATCAAGTACTGCTTAACATAATCTTGGTTTTTCTAATTCCATATTTGTTATTATTATGCAAAACACATTATGACTGGTATAATTGGATGGATATAACGTGTTATATATTTTTATATATGCATATATAAATATAATATGCATATTTTAACTTTCCTACTAGATTTTAACCTCCTTGAGGGCAGGGACCATCCTTATTTTATAAAATCCTTCATCTCATCTTACAAATATCTTTGTTTCCTTCTTAGGGCCTAGCACATCTCTTTGTATATAGTTTTGAATGGAACTGAAGTTTAACTGGATTTTTCAGTTGCTATATATTGCTTATTTCATTCTACATTTATTCAGTTTTAGGTTTTTGCTTGAAAGTTAGTGTCAGTTAAATACTTCCAGTATATAGTAATCCCTAACAGGCATGTGTGTTAATTACCTTTATGTGTCTTATGAAGAAGACAGACTAAGAGAACTCTTTATGCAGCAGGTAAATTATTTGCACCTTTCTTTTTCACCTTTCTTTAACATAAGATTATTTAGTCAGATTATTTGATATCTTTTATTTTTACATCAGTCTTTTCTGGATTACTCCCTCTCCCACCTAATGAACCTACCCTTATAACAACAAAAATAATAAAATCCAATTTAGTAAGAGTCCTCTTCCTCCCCCAGAGAAGCAAGGAATTTGTGCTCATTTTTAAAAGATTGATCACATGACCACATTTTAAACCTCATCTTTCTGTTCCCTCTAGGCTTTCAGCCTTGTCTTCCAAAAGGCTATGCAGAAGACCAAAGCAGATCCTGATGAGAACCTCCAACAGAGAGTAGTCAATTTGATTGACAACATCACTTTCTCTGTATATCAGTATACTACTAGGGGACTTTTTGAATGTGATAAGCTGACTTATATCACCCAGCTCACCTTTCAGGTACAGACAAGATTTTTTTTTATTTTTAACCCTTACCTTTCCTCTTAGAATTGGTTCCAAGACAGAAGAGCAATGGGGTGATGTGATTTGTCCAGTCATACAACTAGGAAGTGTCTGAGGCCAGATTTGAATGCAAGACCTCTCACCTCCAAGCCTAGCTCTCTATCACTAAACCCCAGACAAGACTTAAAAAAAAATTTTGTTTAAACTCTCCTCAGAGACTTATGGTCCTAGAGAAATAAATGTTTTCATGAATAAAAATAGTTACTACATCAAAGACCCTTAGCATTGGGAATTTTTATATATTTTATAACATATTTATTATATGATAATATTCATTATTATTCATTATTATAATATTATATATCATAATTATATATTACATCTGTACATATATTAAGCATTTACCATGTTCATATCCAGAATGCTTATGAATCATTAGGCAGAAGTGTTGGACTATAGGACCCAAGCACATACCTTTTCATAAGATAATAGGATTTAGTGCTAGGAGGAATCTTAAAGATAATCTGGTCCAATGCATTAATTTTTCAAAGAAGACAACTAAGGTCTAAAAAGTTGAGGTGGCTTACAATTAACCAGGAGTATAAGACAAAACTCTCTTACAATACATTCTCAATAGTCAATTTACCCACTATATGTATCCATACCAAATAGATCTTTATTAGTCAAGGATCTTTTATTTCCATCTTAATGAATAATGAACCTACATTTTGCAACTTCTTTTTTACTTTAGGTCCCAGGAGTCATAGAAACATAAAATATTAATGCCAGAAGAGACCTTTGCTATCATATATATTCCACTCCCTTCTTTTAACCTTTTTTAAATCATTTTTTCTTATTTAATGCTTTTCAAAGTTTATATATTAAATATTTTTTCATTGTTAATATTCTAACTTCTTCAAAAGTCCTACTTCTTCTCAAACATTGACATGGAAGTAACACTGGGTCGTCAAAGTATGTTCTTGTTTGATACAAGATGGAAACATTTCAATTATAAGCCTTGCAATTAAATGTATAAGTACCGAAGGGGTTAAACCTAAAGGCTGTGCACCAATCAATCAATTAAAAAGCACTTATTCTTACCACTCTTCTTCTGTCTTGGAACTGATACTAGGGATTGTGACATCCATGTTTCTGAGAGGAGTTCAAGCTGCATCACAGAATTCCATAGTGCCCCCCAGAACTCTAAGCGAGGAGGCAGTTAAGGGCAGTTGGAGTCCTGGTATAAAAACCAGGTCACCCCTCTTGCAATGGTCCTGACTCTTGGCTCTTGGCTCTGGGGCACACACACACACTCTGTGTAGCTTCTGGGGCTGAGACATTCAGTCACTGACAGCCAGGGGCTGCTTTACTTTGATAGCTAACCTCAAAGATAGACCTTCAAGCAAGATCACTGTTTACCTCTAGTTTAGCAGTTTAGGTTTTAGAAGGAAGATTATTTAGGGGCTTAGATAGGAGTACAGCTTTTCTATATACATCCCCCCTCCCCCCAGGGGAATGTGTTACTCGCCTGTATATAGCAGTTCAGTTAATTTATCCTTTCCTCCTTTTCCTCAAACGCGGTTCCCGTCTCCCTGTTCCCTGAAATCATTAAATTCATTTGTTCTTTGGATAGAGCTTGAATCCAGTTAACTTGGGTCATACCTTCTACCTTCCTTTCACCAAGCCAAGAAATACATCCAAGCTGGGGCTGAAGCTGCCTCAGTGATAGGGCCTGTGGTCTGATCTGTTAAAAACCTTAACCTCATATATTTCTATCCTGTGGGGAAATAATACATACAGAGAAAGATTATCATAAGGGTTTAGTCTTTATTGTTACCAACTTGAATCCTGAATTTACCTAGCCAGATCTAGCCTCCATTGCTTGACTGAAAGATATCAGTAACTGATTTTAACAGCTCACTGTGTGGGGGTGGAGGAAGATTCTACTCCCTCACTTTAGCTCCTCCCATCCAGTCAAGTCTGCCTGCCTCTCCTCAGATATGGGACTGGGGAGAATCCATTGCCATCTGACCCTAATCTTACAGGATCAATTCTAAGACAGAAAATAACAACTAATGACTCAAAAAAAACCCTAGAAATTATTCATCACAGATAGAACAATTACAATTGAAGTGACAGGACAAGGAATGCAAGAAGCTCATCAAGATAACAATCTATAAAGACTAAAAAATGAGGAGTCTGGCCATAGATTTAAGGCTTTATTAATCAGAAAGAAGAAGGGGAGAAAGATGGGAGAGACTAGAGGTAAGTTGCTCCAAAGTAAAGATTAATATAGAGACTCCATTTTGCTGACTAAGGGCTATACTTTCTTACCAACGTTTAAGCTGTAGTCAGGGGACACCAGGCTATTGTGAATGCCATGAAAGGGGATGGAGCTATTTTTCCTCAAACAAGTCTTATAAACAAACACTAACCTCCACACTTCATCAGAACACAAAAACCAACCCACAAGCTTATGCTTTGGGACTCATGGAGGGTTACTACTGCAGAAACTCTGCCAATCTATCCCCATTCCCCCCACAATCTCTCCACTTCTCCCAACTCTTCTCCTATTTGCAACCTTCTGTCTCAAGAGGGAAGGAGAATTATGTTTCCTTTGGCCTGGGGCAACCCTTAGGTTGGGGAAGCCAAAGATTATAGGGTCTTTATCTAAAATACTTATCCCTCTCTCCCCTGAACTGCAAAGTGTCAGACACTGACATATTAAACTCAATAGTCCACCTCCTCCACCGTCCCAGTTACTAAAGAGGGCAAAACCATTCCCTCAGTCCCTCAACTTCTCAACCCAGGAGTTATCTTTCATTCCTTACTATCTATGACGCCACATATCCAATCAGTTGCAATGGTCTGGTGATTTCACCTCGACAATATCTTATATATGCCTCTTCTCTCCTTTATCTCTTCACACCTGGATTTTTGTGATAGCCTGCTGGTAGATCTGCCCACCTCAAGTATCTCCCCATTCCATTCTCCATTCAGTCATTAAAGTGACTTTACCAAAGTGTAGATTTGACCACATTTTTGTACTCTACTTGGCTCCCTATGTTTCTGTCCTCATTACTTTCCTAATGAATCTACACTTATAAAAGTTAAAGAAAAAAGAATAAAACACAATAAAAGAGTTTACAGGACAAGATCCACAAAACGATAATATAGAAATCAAAGAGAAGAGAGAACTCAAGCTTACTACTTAAGAAGTTTTAATTCCATGACGGAAATAAAGAAATTTTGCTCAAGGTATTTGCTAAATACCTTGACAATCAAAGAACATAGAAGGATAAGAATTAATGAGAACAAGGAAAAGAAATCATTGTTAAGAAGAAGGCATAGAAAAAGAAAAACCCAATAATCAAAAGACATTAGCAGAAAGAAAAGGAAAATTTATTTTGAACTTATTGCTTAAGATAAAAAGAGGATGATAAGGAGATGATTAGATAATAAAATTTTTAAGAAGAAAAAATATTGAGAAGTTAAAGAAAACTCCAAAATTAGGGATAGAGTCGACAAAAAAAAAAGGAAGAGAAGTGCTGATGATGGAAGGAAATAACCTGTGGTAACAGAGATGAACCAAATCAGGTAGAAGCAAAACCAAATTCAGGAACAAAGTACTAATTTAAGAGAGGACAGGGATAAAAAACAAAACCCAGTATTGAAACTGTCAGTATAAACAATAATCACAGAGGATGAGAAAGTTTGGAGTTCTGCTTTATATTCATGGAGAGAGTTCCCACACCATCAGAAACTGATAAAACATAAATATTCTAAAGATAATTTGACTATACTTCATTTCCCCTAGGATATGTGATTTTGTTGGTCTAATTGCTTCTTCCTTCCACTTTCCAAAACACAGTCGTTCTATGCCTTAATTAATAGACAGTCTAAAATATTTACCAAACCCAAAAAATTCATCACCTTCTTGTCAACCTGGAAATTATCATCTTCAAACTTGGACTGATCTTGGAATGATAGAAACCGAATGGATCATCTGGCTGATACTTCACATCTTGCCAACTTGGTAGGACCTTGCCTCTACTGACAGCCTTTGAGAATCCAAGGTCACTTCCATGTTATGATGAAGTTTCAAAGGGCTGTAGTGGAGGAACTGGATCAGACAGTACCGAATTCAAAGAGATGGAATAATTTCTCCCACACTCCCAAATGTTATACTTGCACTTTAGTCAAAGCAAAATGTTTCACACGTCCTACTAGCATTCTGCTAATTCCTTCCTCTATCTGTGCAAACATGATTCACCCCCTTCCTGAAATGTCCTTCCTCTCCTTTTTGTCAATTCATGTCCATTACTTATAGGATCAAATGATCATAGATCATTTGGAGGTCCAAAAAGATTGTGATTTGTCTAAGGTTATCCTTCTTTCAAGATCTAGAACTTCCTTGTTTCTCCAGATTAATCTCTCTCTTTTCTTCCCCACCAAAATTCTCATCATTCCTCATCAATACTTGTGCCTATATTCATTCTATTTCCATGTTTTTATATAGGTACTTTGTAAATAAAAATTTAATATATATGCTTCATCTCTGTACTTGACCATAAATTCTTTAATAGAAAATAAGCTCTTTGAAGAGCTGTTTTTAGGGGCTGTTTTTGCCTTTCTTTGTATTCTTATATTTAGCACAGTGCCTTTCACATAGTAAGTAAATAAATATTTGCTGAATTCAAGGTCAGGAAGCCTATCTTGAATTTTTTTTTCTGTTTTCCCCTAGTAATATTATATAATTTTCTACAAAGCATGGGCACTTAATATGCCAGGCACTGCAAGTAAAAATAAAAACAAGACTGTCCCTGCCAGCATGGAACTAACAATCTAATGGAGGAAGATAATACATAAAAGGAAGCTGGAAAAAAAAGGAGAGATTGTGAAAGGGGAAGAAGATAATCAACTCAGGGGCATGATGGAAGTCTAGAAGCAGTATAGCTCATAAGAAATGGGGACAAAACTCTTTAAATAGAGGCCCTTGAGCCCAAGGTCCTCCTCTCCAGTCAAAGGGTTCAATCAGAGGGGCAGAAGATACTGATGAGATGAGACAAGTTCCATAATAAGATTTCCTAATGAATTTCCTGGGGAAGGAAGCCATGATAGAGAGATCCAAAGAAGTGACAAAGCAATGTAAGTGGTATAAAATGGTCGGTATCTCAAGAGTTAGTTCACTGTGAGGAAACTGTGAGGGCTGAAGTAAGGTTAGCAATATAAAGACCAGGGCTGACGTAAGGTTAGCAATATACTCAGTACTGGTCTTTATATTGCTAACCTTACTTCAGCCCTCTTTAAGAACAGAATTTGACAAAATGGCTTAAGTGGTGAGAGTTGGACTGATTATAAGAAATATAACCTTTAATATTAACAAGTACCAATGCATGTGAGATCTCTGGGGATATATAGATATGGTCTTAGGGGTTACATGAATACATTTCCATTCCATTTTGTAGATACTCATAATGAATCAGGAAATCAATGCTGTTGAATTGGACTTCCTTCTTCGGTACCCAGCACAGTCCAGTGTCCTGAGCCCTGTAGATTTCCTCTCCAACCAATCCTGGGGAGGCATCAAGGTTAGTATTATCTCATTTTTAGAATGAAGATTCTCTATAGGTTCTTGAATACTATTAGTCATAATGACATGAAAAGATAAGGGAGGGGAAACTGTATCTGTATCCTTCTCCCCATTCACTACATTCAACACCAAGGTAATATTTATCATTGAAGCTTTTAGAATTCCTTTGTAAAGTGCCATGTAATGTTATTTGGCATTGCAATATGGAAAGCAGAATGATTGACAGTAGTTTGGAACTTAGAATGAACCGAGCCTGGCATATGCCAGCAAAGGCAAAGTCAGTTGCTGGGAGGACTATATAAGCAGGATTTGGACTGAAGGAGAGGTCTCAATTTTGAGAAGGGATTTTGGTGGGAGGTCTTTGTTGGGTTTGGGTAGGCCAAGGTCAACTTAGGATACAAGCAACCAGCTCTCACTACCATACTCTCAAATCTAGTGTGACTCTATACTGAACATCCTGATTCATCAAGAAGAAGCAATTATCAATTACCATCAAACCTGATTCAGGTTAAAACAGCCTGGCTTTGCCAGGTTGAATCTGGCAGCCAAGCCACAACAACACTCAAACTTGAAACCCTGATTACCTTCAATTCTCATAGCATCTGATCATCTATAGCTGAAGCCAAGGATTTCCTTTTCCCCTCTCCTTCAATTTCCTGTTCCCTTTCCCTAAGTTTGTTACCATTAAATCTTAAACTCACTTAGGTGAATGTTGTTCTTTACCTTAAGGATTAACAATCATATCCTCGGGTATTTGAAGAAAGAGAGATTATTTCCAACAGAAAGTTAAGTCGCAGTCAATTAGTGTTTATCCACACCTTGAGGCCAGGATAAGTAGTTAGAATCTAAATTATTCTGTGATAGCTGAATAACATTTTCCTCTAGATACCATCTCTTAGCATGTACTTCTGATTGTATTCTCCATGGACTATTTCTCTCCCTAATTTTCTATATCCAGTCAATAATAGGACACCTCAATAGAGTTTATATAAACTTTACAAAATATTATCTCATATTGTCCTCCAAAATCTTGGGAGATCTCCATTCATATAGTGGTTACCAGTACAAAAATATGTATAGCTATACTCTTTGTGTGGCAAAAAACTGGAAAATGAGGGTATGCCCTTCAATTGGGGAATGACTGAACAAATTATGGTATCTGTTGGTGATGGAATACTACTGTGCTCAAAGGAATAACGAACTGGAGGAATTCCATGTGAACTTCAATGACCTCCAGGAATTGATGCAGAGTGAAAAGAGCAGAATCAGGAGAACATTATACACAGAGATGGATACACTGTGGTACAATCAAACATAGCAGCAATGCAATGATCCAGGACAACTATGAGGGACCTATGAGAAAGAATGCTATCCACATTCAGAGGAAGAACTATAGGAGTAGAAACCTGGAAGAAAAACAACTTTTTGAATACTTTGATTGATGGAGTTAACAATGGGGATGTAGATGCTAAATAATCACCTTAGAGCAGCTATCAATAATATGGAAATAAGTCTTGATCAATGATACATGTAAAACCTAGTAGAATTTCATGTTGGCTATGGGGGGGGTGGAGGGAGTGGGAGAGAGGGAAAGAACATGATCATGTAACCATGGTAAAATATTCTAAATAATTTTTTTTAAAAAATAAACAAATATATAGTGGTTACCATGTTCCATTCACTGTGCTATGTTATTTACAATATCATTTGATCCTCACAACAACCCTGCAAAGGTAGATGCTATTGTCATACCCTCTACACATGAGGGAAATTGAGATAAACAAAGATTAAGAGATTTGCCAAGGTTCACAAAATTTTGGAGGCTATCAGATTTGAATTCATCTTCCGGACTCTAAGTCCAACACTATCTATTGAATCATGTAGTTACCAATTACTAAGTCATATAAATTCTACTTTGTTCACATCTCTCATATTTGCCTTCTCTTTTCTATTCCTATGACCTACAAATGCCACTGGACATTATTTCAGAGCTCCTTTTGCCACTAATATCTTCCCCTCTCTGATTTCTCTTTCCCATTCATATTTCATACTGTGCCCAAATTAATCTTCCTTATATCTGTTTACATCACTCTTTTGCTTAAAAATCCTCAAGAACTCCTTATTTTCTTTTTTTAGTTCAATTTAACAATTTATTTTTAATATATTTTTATTTTTTTTGTTGAGTATTTTCCCATAGTTACATGTTTCATGTTCTTTCCCTCTCCCCAACCCCCCACCATTCCCCCTTAGCTGATGCACAATTCCACTGGGTTTTACATGTATCATTGATTAAGACCTAATTCCATATTATTGATAGTTGGAATAGAGTTATTGTTTAGTTTATTATCCCCAATAATATCCCCATCAGCCCATGTGTTCAAGCAGTTGTTTTTCTTCTGTGTTTCTCCTCCCACAGTTCTTCCTCTGAATGTGGCTAGTTTTCTTTCTCTTAAGTCAAGAACTCCCTATTTTCTACCAAATAAAGGCCAAATTTCCCAGCTTGGCATCCATACTCCTCCATTATTAGGCATCACCCAACATTTCCCAACTAACAGTAATTTTCCTTAGGTATGCATTATATATATTATATTACTAAATACTCATGTACTTTCAAAAAACTAGACTGATTGTCAATCCACCATACATATTCCATTATTTACTACCTTCTTGTCTTTGCCTATCATTCCCCATTTCTAAAATATTCTCCCACAACATACACCTTACATCCTCACCTCTTGAAATCCTTCTCAATGTTCAAAACAAATCAAATTCTCTCTCCTCTAAAAGCTGTCATAATGTAGAATGTTAGAACTGATGATATGCTGAGAGATAATACTGTCATTTTACAAAAGCTTGAAGAAATAAAGTGACTTCAGTTCAATCAAAATACCATTAAATGTAGTATTTATCTAAAATCATCAGCAAGTATCATCACAAAACGGGGATGTTAGAAGCTTTCCCAATATGATCAGGAGTGAGGCAAGGATGCCCATTATCACCACTATTATTTAATATTGTACTAGAAATGTTGGCTTTATCAATAAGAAAAAAAAGAAATTGAAAGACTTAAAATAGGCAAAGAGGAAACTAAACAAACAGTGATTGTGATAAAGTGAAGTGAAGTGAAGCTCAAAGATGAACTTCCCTTCAAGGCCAGGCACAAGGAATGCTAAAGAGACTCTTGTTATAGAAAAATTAAACTTTTTATTTAAATATATATTGAAAAGGGATTTCTAATTCTAAGGGATTCTAACTCCACCCAAATAAACTCCCAGGTTCTGCAAGGAACCGCTTCTCCTGTGGTTCACAGGCTATGCTAACCCTCCCTGATCTAACTAACCAAATTTTTACTATTCTAAATAAACCTAATCACTGGAATTCTTAACTTAACCTTTAAGTTATAAAGATAACTAAGGCTAGCTGGTTGAGCCTCAACAAGAATATTAGGACTCTGCTCCTTAACAGACTCAGAGTCCAACCAAAGACCAGGTTTTCTTTGGTCTTTTCAGAGTTTAACCAATCTACACACAGTAACAGAAAAATGAATAGTGTTTCCCATGTTGGAAAAGAAAACACTCCATTCCTTCAAGACTTTCACTCAGACAAAGATAGAGAGAGGCAAAGATGTTACCTTCTCTAGCCCCACAAGAGAAAAGAACCTCCATGTGACTTTGTCAACTTCCAGAAGCCAGCTGTCAAAATGCCACACCCAGAGAGTGTAATTGCCATAGAATAATGGTTACAACTGCCAACATATGAAATTAACATTCTCTCTCAGCTCTATTTGAAACTCCAATTCTTCCTCAAGCCAGCTTCTCTACTTCTTATTTCTAAACTAATATAACAATACCTATTTTCTAATATCATCCTTATATATGACATATACTTAGATAATCAACTAAAATACTAGTTGAAATAATTACTTTAACAAAGTTGCAGAATACAAAATAAATCCACATAAATTATCGACATTTCCATATATTCCCAACAAAATCCAGCAACAAGACTTAGAAAGAAAAACTCCATTTAAAATCACTCTAGACAATATAAAATACTTAGGAATCTATTTGCAAATACAAACACAGAAATTACATGAACACAATTATAAAATTCTTATCACACAAATAAAGTTAGGTCAAAACAATTGTAAAAACTTAATTGCTCATCTGTAGGCCAAGTTAATATAATAAAAATGATAATCCTATCTAAATTAATTTGCTTATTCAATGGCATACCAATCAAACTACCAAAAAACTATTTTATAGAACTAGAAAAGTATTATTACTATTCATCTGGAAGAATAAAAAATCAAGAATATTGAGGGAATTAATGAAAAAAATGTGAAGGATGGTAGCATAGCAGTATCAGCTCTTAAACTATACTATAAACCAGTAATCATCGAGACAATCTGGTACAGGCTAAAAAAAAGAATGGTAGATCAATGGAATAGTTTAGGGGCAAAAATAACTTTAGCAATCTAGTATTTGATAAATCCAAAGATCCCAGCCTTTGGGAGAAGACCCCAGTATTTGACAAAAACTACTGAGAAAATTGAAAAAGAATACAGCAAAAATTAGGTATAGATCAGTATCTCATGCCCGATTCCAAGATAAGGTCAAACAAATTGTATTTGGCCCAGTATCTCATGCCCAATTCCAAGATAAGATCAAACAAATTGTATGAGGCCATGCTTGCCCAAGATTGCTGACAAGGTCCCAATCTCTTACACAAACACACTGCTGCTCTCCACCAAAGGTCTATCACTAAACCATGCCCCCTCACTCTGAAAAGCAAAGAAGTCCTTGTAACACCATGACTGAAAGCACCATACCTGCCTTTCCCTCAGAACAGATTAGCAGTCGCTCTTTCTCAACTTACTTACGTCTGTAATGGCAAACCTGGTAACATTCATGTGTGAAGTCATTTTTATAAACATCATCCTGTGGGAAATTAACACCCTCCAAGTATGTTATAATGCTTAGTATTCTACTTGCTATAAAAGACTTTCTCTTTGTCATAATAAATGAAGATCATAGGCCCCAGTCATGGTGCTGTGATTCTTCTGCTTGGTTCTTCTCAAGCATGCTGGTCCTAATCTTTCCTGTCCTTCTTTTTGATCTCTCTCTCTCTCTCTCTCTCTCTCTCTCTCTCTCTCTCTCTCTCTCTCTCTCTCTCTCTCTCTTTCTCTCTCTCTCTCTCTCTCTCTCTCTCTCTCTCTCTCTCTCTCTCTCTCTCCCCCTCCACCTTTCTCCTAGTCTCCCTAGCAAGCTAACTCTCTCTCCATGGCTACAATGGCCCTCAAATTCAATCATTCATCACCAGACTCTCACACATGACCACAACAAAAATGGATATATGATTTAGATGTGAAGAGTAATATTATAAGTAAATCAGAGGAACAAAGAATAGTTTACCTATCAGATAGATATATGGAGAAGGGAAGAATTTATGACCAAGCAAGAAATAGAGAACATTACAAGATAGAAAATGAATAATTTTGACTGTATTAAATTAAAAAGACTTTGTGCAAACAAAAACAATGTAATCAAGATTAGAAGGGAAATAACAAACCAGCAGAAAATTTTATAACAAATTTTTCTGATAAAGTTCTCATTTCTCAAATATATAAAGAACTCAGTCAAATTTATAAAAATACAAATCATTCCTCAACTGTCAAATGGTAAAAGGATATGAACAAGCAGTTTTCAGATGAAGAAATCAAAGCCATCAATAATCATCTGAAAAAAAGTTCTAAATCACTTTTGAGTAGAGAAATGCAAATTAAGACAACTCACCAACTATCAGATTGGTCAATATGACAGTAAAGGAAAGTGACAAATGTTGAAGGGGATATGGAAAAATTGGAGCACTAATACATTGCTGGTGGAGCTGTGAACTGATCTGAAGGGCAATTTGGAACTATGCTCAAAAAGGGGGGAGGAGGGGAAGGACCTACTTGTATAAAAATATTTATAACTGCCCTTTTTGTGGTGACAAAGAATTGGAAATTTAAGGGATGTCCATCAATTGGAGAATGACAGAACAAATTTTGATATATGATGATGACAGAATACTATTGTGCTGTAATGAATGATGAACAGGATGATTTCAGAAAGAACTGAAAAGACCTACTTGAACTGATGCAAAGTGAAATAAGCAGAACCAGGAAAACGTTGTACACAGTAACAGTAATATTATGGAATGATCAACTGTGATAAATTTAGCTACTTTCAGCAATATTCAGGATATTTCTGAGGAACTTATGACAAAGAATGCTATCCACTTCCAGAAAAAGAACTGTTAAAGTGGGAATGCAGATGAAAGCATACAATTTCTCACTTGTTTATTTGGGTTTTTGTGTGAAGGTTTTGGTTTTATATCATTATTCACTTACAAAAATGAACACTGTGGAAATATGTTTTGCATGATAGTACTTGTATAACCCATATCAAATTGCTTGACAGCTCCAGGAGGGGGGAGGGAATGGAGAAAGGGAGAGTTCAGAAAACTCATGTGGAAAATTGTTGTTATATGTAATTGGCAAATAAATAAATTACAAAAAAATGTATCATTTAATGCCTACTAAAACATTTTCGTGTAATGAATAGAAAGCTGACCTTGGAGACTAAAAATCCAGGGTTTGAATCTTGCCTTGGTTAAAAGGTAATTTAGACAGGTGCCTGGGGTTTGACTGAACCCAGTCTAGGGTGGTGATGACTTTCTCAGGCCCAGAGAGCAAGATGGTTACTCTCTGTTCGCAGGACAGCAGACACACACTCTGACTCTTATTAAAACAGTAACAGGTTCATTGTAAATTATTGATTTGGATAAGGTGAGGTATGTGGGCTAGGGATTCCCTATTGTAATGCAAAAGATGCAAGAGAGGCTTTTGCTCTTGCAGGGGGCCAACTAAAAATTTCTGGCAGTTAGAAGCCTTAGAATTCTGAGAGAAGTCAATTGGTCCTTGAGGTTTGAACAGAGCAGAAGGACTAACCAGAGCTCTGCTTGGCTTTCAGTTTTGCTTTTGGCCTGTGCTTTGTCTCTGGACAGTTTGAACCTAGCTAATATCTCTGGACCTCTCCCTGACCTTCTCCATATTATTTTCCTGTTTTCCCTGCCTGTTTTCCTGAGGCTCCGGGAGGCAGGGTGGCTTTTGGGTTTTAGTGAATAGACTTTGTGGGTTTAGTTTTCCCCAATAGGCAAATAGGACATCCTTGAATTCAAACTATTCCTTTAGTATATCCTCTACTTTAAAAGCAGCCAGTCTTCCCTGGCTGAGAGAAGCAGCTCTTCTCTCAATCTAAACCATTCCTGTGACCCCTCCCCATCTTGAGTTTCTCCCTAGCAGCTGTCAGAAACCCCAAACCCCTCTCTCCTTCCTGACCAACTCTGAACATTAATAAATACCTTTATTACCTAATCAAACCCTCTGGAGATTGTGTTGAAGAATTAGGCAAGGGTTGAAGGGGAAGAAATTATTCTCTTTTATTTCTTGAGGGAAACTGGAGGCATCCATCTTGGGAGGAAGTAGTTGCCCAATGCTTCCTCCCAAATCCCTTCAGTTTCATTGATAGGAAGGAGCCTTGTGATTCCTCCTTTGAGGACTTGAGAAACTGACAAGAAAGCCCTCAAGTCAGATTCAAACCACTTCTGACTGGCCCTATTCCTTGTGTCTGTAAAAGTACCTTTCCTGCCTGGAAGGGTTCAGCCTATTTCCCCTCAGTATCCTCTGTCTCTAGCTTGGGTATCTAGCCTGTGTTAGCTTCCTCTCCTAAACACCTGACCCTGTACCCTTACCATCCTAATACCACCTTGTCCATTCCTCCCTAAATTCAGCATTCCCTTTCATTCCTCTCCTATCACCTCAATCACCTTTTACCCCTCTGTCACTCAGAAAGGGAAGGAGAGCACCCCAAACTTTAGCATCTCCTCTTTTTATCCATCACACTATATAAGAATAAAGAGAGCCAGCAATCCAATGTTAATTATAGAAGGGGGGAAAGAGAGAGTCTATGAGGGAGACTCTCATCTAGCTCTCCTCTCCCACTAAATATACACTGCTGAGACTTCGAGGGAGTGTCACCCTGAAACTGGGTGACCAGGATGGTTGTGCCACCCCATAGGAGTTGGGGATGAGGCTTCCCTCTAAGAGGAGGTATGGGGAACCCCAATCTGATTCCAAATGAGGGCGGGGTTCACGCAAGCCTCCCTCGAGGTCAGCCAACTTCACAGCAGGTGGTCTGGCTCCAAGATGGCGGCAGCTAGACCAAACTGTGATTTCCCTCCCCTTTGTCTCTCAGGCACTATGGAACTATCTGACTAATGAATATCTTTTATTACTATCACTATAGGGATTGGGGAAAGGAGTGAAGGGCAGAGGGATTTTGGGATGCCCTCTTCTCTATTTCTATGGGATCCACCACTCAGGTAGGAACCTTTGGGGTTCCCACTCCTAAGCGTCTCCCTCCTTGTCTCTTCTTCTTCTATTTCTATTTCTATCTTTTTCTATAATTGCAAGTCGAACTGGAAAGGATCTCTCAGCAAGGTTGGGTATTGGGAGAAGGAGCCCAAGAGATTGCTCCCAAAATGGAGTCCCAAAACCCTTAGCTGACCCAATGGCTGATGGGTGAGAAGCTATGGGATGCTTTTGACCAGGGAATTGGGGTATCAATGTACAAAGAATGGTCCTCAGGAAGCCCTCAGGACTGGATTCCAACTGAGATGTTCTCCTCTCTCAGTCCTCTGCTGGAAGTCCTCCTCCTCCTTCTTCTTCTGGAGAATTACCCAGCATTTTCTCTGGTCCCGACTGTCAGTAACTGTCACCAACGGCCTTCTTCTGGCTTTTTTTGTCCCATCCCCCATCCTTACACCTATTATTAATAATAATTACTATCTTATTCCCACCACTGACCCTGCAGAGGGTCACTTTGGCCCTGAGCAGAGCTGAAGCTATTCTCACTCCCTCTCTGCCTCAATTCCCAGTCTAATCTGACTATCCTAAACTAAGCTCACATTGATTATAGTCTTTAGTGAAAGTTGCAGATCATTGTGGAGTCAGAAGCTGGTACCAGGAGTGACCTAGTCACCCAGATGTAGGTAACGCCCACCAAGGTAACTGAGCAGTTCAGGTCACTGTTACTGGTGATTTCCTCTTGAGACATGATATATCAGTGTCTGGGATCAAATATGTATATCAGGAACTGGCTGGTTTCTCACAGAAACAGATTAAAGATCGATAGTAGGAGAAAGCTTGGTTTAGGAGCTATTTACTTCTCTAGAATTCAAAACCAAATCCTCAATGTCAAGATTATGAGATCTTCCCCTGTACTTCCTGGTTTCTTCCATTCCATCAACCTTCTGTGTCTCCACTCTGGTTTATTATCTTCTTTCCAAATTCCTATTATCACTTCTAATATATCCTGACTGTGGGATCCTAGGCTAGAGACTTCACCTCTCACATGCAGAGCAGGAGCTGGTCTACATTGAAAGAAGTCCTCCATACCTAGAATTTCCTAATGCCAACAAAATCACAGGTCCCACCCACATACAAAGTATTATGTTTTAGTAGAGTTGTGATAAACAATGAAGTCTTTGTCTAACTATGTATTTAGATTTCAAGGAGAACAACATGGTGGATTCTCATAGGGAGCTGCCCCCCTCATAATTTAGGGATAAGACCTTGACCTGTAATTTCCTTATGATAGGGAAATCACTTGTGAGGTAACTCTCTTTACCAAAGCAAGTCTAAAATTCTCTCTGCAATTTAGAATATTAGAGAGCTACCTGGATTGAGCTACACAATTAATGAAATTAAAAGGTAGAACTTGAACCCAGATCTTCCTGGTTTCAAGGCAAGCTTTCTGTCCACCATGCCACACTGTTATGAGGGTTATTTAGCAATTAATTTAGTAATAGTGTTGGACCTAGCAGGAAGGGCTGGAGGATTCCAAGATGGAATGAAGGAGCAGGAAGTGGGGCTTGTGCTCTGAGAGAGGCTCCATTAGTGGTCGGGACATAAATGTTGCTAACCCTGGGAGATCTCAGAGTAAGGGGAAAAACTGCATCCAGATTCCCTGGGATCCTGAGAGGTGAAGGCTTTCAGTGAGTGGACAACAGACTTGCAGAGCAGAACCAAGTAGGGAAGTGGTTTGTGATCTGGTGGACAGAATTTCAAACTCACTCTCCCTACCTGGGTTCCTTGGATCACCTGGTGGAGTTGGTTCTTGGCATCCTGTGACCATCCTTGGATTTACCGCAAGACCCCAAAGCCACCCTTAGGCCCCTTAGCTGAGCTGACCAAACCTGGCTGGAACCAGGTTTGAAGGAGCTTTCTCTGTGACTTCAGTACTGCTTCCTATGGGCCCTGCCTGGCTTAGGTCAATAGGATAGTGTAGTTAAGTCCTTCCCTGCCCACTGTGGTTTGCCCTTAGGTTTCAAGTGTAGAATCCCCTATCCCATTCTTTATTTAGTTACCCTCAATTAAACTGTTATATATTTTACCTTTTGCCTGCTGGTGACTATTGGGCCAGCTGCCATTCCTGTGTCAGTTAAAAGCTTGGCAGTAAACCCTGGTCTCCCTATCCCGGTTGGTCCTATCTCTCCTTCAACCCAGTGTGAACCCACAAACCATTTAGTTACTTTTTTTTTAAACCCTTGTACTTCGGTGTATTGTCTCATAGGTGGAAGATTGGTAAGGGTGGGCAATGGGGGTCAAGTGACTTGCCCAGGGTCACACAGCTGGGAAGTGGCTGAGGCCGGGTTTGAACCTAGGACCTCCTGTCTCTAGGCCTGACTCTCAAGCTACCCAGCTGCCCCCTTACATTTTAATAATAATGGTTAACATCCCTGGTGCCTCACCATTACAGTTTGTCACACCCAGATGGCTGGGTAACAGAGAGACAGACAGGAAGTGTTCTCTTGGGCTGCCAGAGCCACATAAGAAGCTGAGAAGATCTGAACATTCTGTGAGGGGCGGGAGGGGGGGGGCTCAGCCATTGGTTGTGAGCTGAAAGTTCTTAACCAGTGGTGAGCTGCTGAGAGCTGTTCAGCCCCCACCCCTGGTCGTTCATAAAATCTCTGTGGGAAGGCAAAACACTATCAGACCTGGAGTAGCCCCAGAGAAAGGGTTTTTTAACATTTTTTTGTGTGTGTGTTTTGTTCTCTGTTGCTTTATTGTAATTGTTGTTGGTTATTGTTATTGATTGTTGTTCTTAGTTGTTATTAGTCAATAATTGTGGCTAATAATAACAGATATCATATACAACTGGACGGTTTGGGCAATGATGGGAACAATGATATTGAAGGATTGGGTTAATTATGTCCTCTTTACATTGTGGCAAGGAGTATTGGCTATCTCATACCTGTGGTTCAAAATCATACCCAGGTATTGTAGGGGGATAATGGATGTTGAAATAGCACAACCTATTTTAACTATTAATATCTTGGATTTGCTTTCACATACACCAGTCGTGATCCTTACTGGTCATATTGTTTTTAAGTTAAGGTGGATGTTCTTCCGTATTATGTATTGTTGCAAAATCATAGTGGCTTGGTGTTGTAGAGACTCAGAAACTAAACAAATGTTATGGTTATTGCAAATCAAACTGAATAATTTGGAATTATACATGCAGAATGGTGGTGTCTCCTGGTATAATTATATTGATGGGAAAACAAAAATACAGTGAGGCTATTTGTCAGTCTCTGGCATAGCCAGCTACAACTGTCTGAATCTGGATTATGCCACAACATAAATTTTGTCTGAAGACAGCTAGATGATACAGTAGTTGAATGTGCTTGGGGAGTCAAGAAGATTTGATTTCTTACTCTCCAGATCTCCCATTTTAAAAGGTTAAAGTGTATATATAGAAAGTTTAAAGGAATGACCCCAGTGGTCTTTTGGATACAATGAAAAGACAGATAATAATGCATCTTTTTTTAATGATACCTTCATTGACAAAACTATATTTCTTTCTGAGTATTTGATGCTGACAGTGCCAAAGACGTTGGTGGTAAGAATTTTCTTTCTGGGTTTTCAGTAGTTTTGATTTTTTCAGGAGATGGGAGCTGCAGCACCTATAGAGTAGTTTCCAGTGCAAAATTCCACAATGAATATTTCCTTGAATGATGGTCATTGAGACCAGAATGGAAGCAAGGTTAGAGGAATAGAACAGGGGTAAAGAGAAAGCATTGTTGTTCCTATGGCTTTTAAGCTTAACTATGTATACCTATTGTTGATAGATGCTCAGATATTGGGCCTGGGTGGTATCAATGAGAGCAGGCCCCTTATCCACAGGAATGGCTTCCTTCAATTAGATTGCTATTACTGGGACACTTGGCCTTGGTATCTTGGGTTTAATCTACCAAAGTGAGGAGTGTCAGACTCTTTACAGAGAACAAGAAGTTATCCTTTTTGGATAACTTCATGATCTAAAGAAAGCATGGGATTTAGCAATAAAGTGATAACTGGTAACTTAAAGAAAATAGTTTCAGTGGAAGAGTGGTTGTGGGAACCAAATTTCAAGGGTTGAGAAGTGAGTAGGAGGTAAGAAAATAGGGATAGTGAACAATTTTTCTAGAAGTTTGACTGTGAAAGATGGTATTACTTCTGCTTATTAAACTCAAAGTTAATTTTATGTCTTCTTTCCATTTACCTTCTTTCAAGATGTGTTGAATTTGTAAGGCCCTAAATAATCTTCAGCTTGGGTAATGTGGAGCTTGTTCAATTAAGATTCCTTTTCCGTCATGGAAGAGGCTGATCCTAGGCTACTCTTCATCAGATATTGGTATCAGGCAGGAACTAAGTAATGAAACATTAGGGAAAGGAACAAGAATAAAGATAGGGACAGAGAATGGAGTGTAGAGAATTCCCAGATCAAGAAACTATTCCTATCGATTCATTCAACAACTACCATGTAATTTATAGCCTTCAAAGAAATTCCTAGAGCACTAATAAGTTAAGTGATTTGCTCAAGGTCACTGTCAGAGACAGAACTTGAACCCAAGTTTTCCTGGCTTCAAGGCCAGCTCTCTATCCACTGTGCCATGCTGCTTCATAATAAAACATCATGAACAATTTAATTCACCATTTCAAATTCTTTACTGTTCCCATTGAACACAATTTGTTGTTATTCAGTCATGCCTGACTTTTCATGATCTCAAGGACTATAGCACACTTCCATTGTCTACCATCTCTTAAAGTCTGTCCAACTTCATGTTCATTTTTCCATCCTATTTCATACTCTGCCATTCCCTTCTCTTTTAGTCTTTAATCTTTCCCACATCAGAGTCTTTTTCAACGAGTCCTTTCTTCTCATTATGAGGCCAAAGTATTTAAACTTCATTGAAAAGTCCGAATAAATTTAAATATTGACTGATTTGATCTCCTCGCCATCAAAGGGACTCTCAAGAATCTTCTCCAACACTACAATTTGTGTCAATTCTGCAGCACTCAGCTTTCCTTATAGTCCAACTTTCACAACCACAATGCTACTGGAAAAACCAAAGCTTGGGTTATATGACCTTTTGTCAACCAGATGGTGTCTCTTTTTTAGTATGCTGTCCAGATTTTCTATAGCTGTCCTTCCAAGGAGCAAGAATCTTTTAATTTCATGGCCAGAGTTGCTGACTGCAGTGATATTTGAGAACAAGAATATAAAATCTGATAGTTTCCAGTTCTTTTTCCTCTATTATTTGTTAGGAAGTGATAGGACCAGTTGCCAAGATCTTAGTTGGGTTTTGTTTTATTTTTATGTTAAGCTTCAAGCCAGCTTTTACACATACTTCTTTCACCCTCATCAAGAGGCTTCTTGATTCTTCTTTACTTTTTTCTTCACTTCATTGTAACATATTGTAAGAAAATTCTTACAAAGGTAAATCAGAAAGGGAAACTCTGGTATGATATTTCTGAGGTTAGCCAAGAGTGTTGATTAGTTAAGAGACTGTAGTCCAGAGGGGGCTAAAGAAGGGGGAGAGATATATAAGATATTGGTAGTCAGTTATTAGATATTATTTAAAACAATATAGTTATTTATAAAACAAACTAGTACGTGATAATCATGTAACAGGTTTGCAAATAAAGTACTCAGGAAATCTGAAGAATATGTCTATTTATGAATAGCAAGAGTGGGGATAAGGTAATGGAAAGCTTCAATGAGGAAGTAGCATTTGAATTGTATATTGATTGATAAGTATGATTTGAGTATTACTAGGCATTTAGGGGTTTTTAATCCAAATAAATGAAGTTAACACTGCAAAGATAAAAATAATAAAAATATTAACTCACAATGAAACCAGATTTCATGGGATTTTTAGAAGAAATAGATTTTGAGTTAAGGAAGAGAGTAATCAAATGGTCCCTGGACCATTATTGTTGTCCTCTATGAGGGTTTATTTGAAATCTTTAAATACCATATATTTAAGTAATAGGTATGTTGTATACTTCATTGGTAAATCTAACCTCTTACATATCACTTTATTAGTCTTTGAGCAGCTCCAGTTACTATGGATATTAATTTATCACAATTGTCTTTTGCACACAGTCTGATAAAATTAGTTTAATTAGTCATAGTTCCATTAACATTATCCGATGTTACATAGTTCCATTAACACAGTTAGTTAGTTAGTTAGTTAGTTAGTTAACAGTGTAAGATCCGGTACTACCAGGCCCCCATCCTTAACATTTTTTTCATTAGTTCCTTTGATATTCTTGATCTTTTGTTCTTCCAAATTAACCTTGTTATATTTTTTTCTAATTCTTGTTATATTTTTTTCTAATTCTGTAAAAAGGTTTTTTTGGTAGTTTGATAGATATGGCACTAAATAAGTAAATTACTTGGGGTAGGATTATCATTTTTATTAGATTAGCTCATCCTGCCTATGAGAAATTAATATTTTTCCAATTATTTAGATCGAGTTTTAATTGTTTTGTTTGGAAATTGGAAAGTGTTTTGTAGTTGTGTTCATATAGTTCCTGTGTTTGTCTTGGCAGATAAGTATTTTATATTTTCTAGGGTAATTTTAAATGGAATTTCTCTTTCTAACTCTTGCTGCTGAGATGTGTTGGAAATATATAGAAATGCTGATGATTTATGTGGGTTTATTTTCTATCCTGCAACTTTGCTAAAGTTGTTGATTATTTCTACTAGCTTTTTAGTTGATTCTCTAGGATTTTTTAAGTAGACCATCATATCATCTGCAAAGAATGATAGCTTAGTTTCCTCATTGTCTATTTACATACCTTCAGTTTCTTTTTCTTCTCTAATTGCTAGTACTAGTGTTTCTAGTACAATGTTAAATAATAGAGGTGATAATGGGCATCCTTGTTTCACTCCTGATCTTATTGGGAATGCTTCTAATTTATCCTCATTGCAGATGATGTTTGTTAATTGTTTTAGATATATAGTATTTATTATTTTTAGGAAAGGCTCTTCTATTCCTATCCTTTCTAGTGTTTTCAATAGGAATGGGTAGTGTATTTTTTCAAAGGCTTTTTCAGCATCTATTCAGATAATCATGTGATTTTTGTTGGTTTACTTGTTGATATAGTCAGTTATGTGAATGGTTTTCCTAATGTTGAACCCTCCTTGCATTTCTGGTATAAATCCCACCTGATCATAATGAGTAACCCTCGTGATCACTTGCTGGATTCTTTTTGCTAGTATTCTATTTAAGATTTTTGCATCTATGATCTGGTCCTCAAAGAAAAATATCAATGTCTATAAATAGTACATAGCAAACACATACTACTCTAATTACTAAAAGCAACTCTTTTAATTTATATCTTAGTTCTGGAGTTTGGTGATCTATCTTCTTTTAATCTCACATGGTCAGTCAATTAATGAACAAACACTTATTTAGTGCCAAACACTATGTGAGGCACTAAGGATACAAGGACTAAAATGAAACCATTTCTGATCTCAACAAGTTTACATTATATTGCATCCTGCCAAGCCTCAGTCTTGAATCACTCCCACCATTCACTACCTTTGTTTCTATACACTTCTGGATCAACAAAGGTGAAAAAGAGTACAGAATTGTTCTGATTGGGTCCACTACAAGTTAGTTACATAACTTCAATTTCTCCTAAATATTGCATTGGCTTCATCTCACAAACACTAGTTTGTGTCTGTCTCATTGTTGACAACCTTATCAGTAAGCTAATTCTGGGAATAGTAAGGTTTTGTCTGACTTTGTTTTAATTCTGACCTTGGCTGTCTAGAAATATTGTTTTGAGCCCAAGCAGCTGCATTTTAACCAAAAGAGAAATTGTTAACCTCTTGACTTTTGGTTTGATAAGAACTTAAAGTTTTCCAATAAGACTATAATGTTTTTCCAATAAGAAAAGGTGTGGATCAGAAAAAGAGTCAAAAGAGGAGTCAAGATTTTTATCTTAGATAACCCATCCAGTCTGGCTCTGATTTAGAGCAGACAATTCAACACACAGCCTTGCCGGGCTACATTGATCTTTTGATGGGGTTCAAATAAAATATCTATTTGAGACTGTTTCTCTTATTGACCTTCCACATACATGGTCAGTTTTTGTAAAGGGGCTACGTACAGCTAAATTAGACATATTTCTTTCTATTGCCATCTAATAATATTCTCTAGAGGTCTATCACATCCAACTTTTAAAAAAGTATATTCAGGTCCTTAACTTCTTTTTTATTTTATTGTTTTTGTTAGATATATTAAAGTCTAAGATGGTTTAACTGAGATTTTCCCCCCATTGTAGTTTTAATCTCTGTTTCCTCTTATAATTCATTTAATTTTTCCTTTAATATGACATTGGTGCCTATATCAAAAAAATACCAAAGTATTGATATTAATTCATTGTCTATGGTACATTTTGAGGAAAGAGTGTTAGGCCTGGAGTCAAAAAGACTTGATCTTCCCAATTCCAAATCTAGCATCAGACACTTTTTAGCTGTGTAACTCTGGGCAAATCACTTAACACTGTTTGTCTTAGTTTCCTTGTTTGTAAAATGAACTAGAGAAGGAAATGCAAATCATTCTAGTATCTTTGCCAAGACGATCCCAAATGAAGTCATGGTCAAACATGACTGTAAAATGACTAAAACAACAACAATAGGGTATTTTTAGCAAAATGTAATTTTCCTGTTTATCTCTTTTTTAATTAGATCTGCTTTTTGTAGTTTTTTTTTTGTCTGAAATCATCACTACTACCAATTACATGCCAACAAATTTAACACTTACATGTGAAAAAGAAGTATACTTTCAAAAATATAAACTTCCTAGATTGGGAAACTTTTCAGAGAAGTCAAGAAGTATCATAATTGCTTAAGATGGTGGCAGAGTAGAAGCAGCTTGCTTAACCTCTCCTAACCCACACATACAGGACTCCTCAAGAAGACATAAAAACAAATCCAAATGAACAAAGGGTCCCCACAACAGAGCTCAGCATTGAAGGTACCTGGGATCAGGGCGTTCCACACAATAAGGGGGTGAAACAGCTCTCATTAAAACATGAGCTGCGCAACCCCCTAACCCCCACACTATCTACAGTGCCAAAGCCAGCATACAAGAGCTAGAGCGAGCTTGGGGCACCCACTAATTCCTTGGCAGGTACCTGGGGTCACCAGGGCTTGCTCCTGAGAGCAGTAAGACTTAAGACCACTAGAGGCTAAAGAAGGAAGGAACTTTGAACACAGACCCTGAGCGCAGGGGCAGACAGGGATCCTGAGCTCAGGCACAGACTCAGAGCTTCGGACAGGGGAACAAACAAGGGGACCACCAGGATCATTGACCCTGAGAACAACTAGAACTGTGATATCAGGAGCCTAAAGAGCACAGAAGACCCTGGGTGTGAGGATAAACCTGAAAGGGCATGTGGCTCACAATGGGAAGCCATCCACAGGAACCCCAAAAGAGAAAGATCAGCAAGAAGAAATCTGTAACACTCAAAAACTTTTACACAGAGAAAATCCAGACAACAGAGCAAACAGCAGAGGAGAACAAACAATCATATCCAAACATTCTCAAAATAATGAAAACTGGTCACAAGCTCTTGAAGAGTTCAAATCTGACATGATGAGAAAGATGGAAGAGATTTGGTGAGAGAAGTAGGAAATAGCTCAAAAGGAAATTAATAGGTTAGAAGACAGAAACTCCCAAGTGGAGAAAGATGCCCCAAAATCAAACGAAATGGTAAGCAAATTGGAAACCAAAATCTGGCAAGAAAATAACAGTTTAAAAGGCCGAATTTCTCAATTGGAAAGTGAGGCAAGTAAATTGAAGACCAGAAATGACAATTGAAAAGGAAAACCAATCTCTAAAAGACAGAATTGAGCAATTAGAAGCTAATAATCTCTCAAGACAGCAAGAACAAATAAAGAAAAGTCAAAAAAACAGATAAAATAGAAGGAAACATGAAATATCTCAATAAGAAATTGACAGATCAAGAAAACAGGTCTAGAAGAGACAACTTGAGAATCATTTTTCTCCCTGAAAAAGTAGAAATTAATAGAAATTTGGACTCCATACTAAAAGAAATTATTCAGGAAAACTGCTCTGAAGTTCTACAATAAGAGGGCAATATAGACATTGAAAGGATCCATAGATCACCCTCTAAACTAGACCCTGAAAAGACAACTCTCAGGAATATAATAGCCAAATTCAAGAGCTTCCAAGTAAAAGAAAACATTTTATAAGAAGCCAGAAAGAGACAATTCAGATATCAAGGAGCACCAATCAGAATCACACAGGATCTGGCAGCCTCCACATTAAAAGACTGCAAGGCTTGGAATATGATATTCAGAAAAGCAAGAGAACTGAGTCTACAACCAAGTATCACCTACCCATCAAAATTGACAATATACTTCCAAGGGAAAGTATGGGCATTCAACAAGATAGAAGATTTCCAAGTATTTGCACAGAAAAGACGAGGACTAAATGGAAAGTTCAATAATCCAACCACAAAAAAACCAAGAGAAACATGAAAAGATAAATAAGAAAAAGAGGGGAAAGAAAGAAAAATCTTAATTTTAAAATTTGACTCTTTAAAGGCTTCAATTAGATCTAATTATTTGTATTCCTATGTGGAGAAATGGTATGTGTAATTCTCTGTAGTGAACTCTATTCACTATTACAGTATTCACTAATTATAGTAATTAGAAGAATTATTCATAGGGAGAGTTTGGAGTACTAAATGATCTAAAATGATATGGGGAGTGGGAAAGAGGGGGGTGAATAGTAGAGGACACAAAGAGAAATTTGAATGAATAAGGAAAAGATTCTATTACACACAAAGAGGGCATGGGAGGGGAGGGGATGAATACTATTATAAGAAGGAGAGGCAGAGAGCATTAAGAGGTAATATTTAAACCATACTCTCAGTGGAATTAACCCAGAGAGGGAAGAGTAGCTATATCCATTAGGATATAGAACACTACCTAACCCTACTGAGACAGTCAGAAGGGATAAACCAAGGGGAGCAGGAGAGTGGGGAGGTCAAAAAAGGGAAAGGAGATGAAGGGGCAGGGAATTCATTAGGCCTTAAAAATAAAAAGTGGGGAACAGTAAGGGAGGGGGTAGAAAGGGAAATAAATCAAGGGAGGAGACAAGGGTAACTGGCTTAAAGCAAACCACTGGTTTAAAAGGAAATAGTGTAAGAAAAAGGGGTAGAACTAGGAGAGGATACCAAAATGTTGGCGAATAAACAGCTGATAGTTATAATTCTGAATGTGAATGGGATGAACTCTCCCATAAAATGGAAACAAATAGCAAAGTGGATTAGAAACCAAAATCCTACCATATGTTGTCTACAAGAAATACATACGAGGCAGGTGGACATACACAGGTTTAAGGTAAAGGGCTTTAGCAAAATCTTTTGGGCTTCAAATGAGAAAAAGAAGGCAGGAGGGGCGATCATAATTTCTAACAAAACCAAAGTAAAAAAAGATATGATTAAAAAAGACAGGGAAGGTCATTACATCCTGTTTAAAGGCAGTATAGACAATGAGGAAAATAACTACTCAATATGTATGCACTAAGTGGCATAGCATCCAAATTCATAAAAGAGAAAGTGGAAGAGCTCAAGAAGGAAATAGATAGCAAAACCATACCAGTGGGGCATCTATTTCATTGAAGAGAATGACAATGATGAGACATCCTAACAAACTCTGTGGGATGCAGCTAAGGCAGTACTCAGTGGGAAATTTATATCCTTGAGTGCACATATTAACAAATTAGGGAGGGCAGAGATTAAAGAATTGGGCATGCAATTTAAAAAACTAGAAAGCGAGCAAATTAAAAATCCCCAGATGAAAACTAAATTAGAATTATTAAAAATCAAGGAAGAAATTAATAAAATTGAAAGTAAAAGAACTATTGAATTAATAAATTAAGACTAGAAGCTGGTATTTTGAAAAAACAGATAAAATTGACAAAGTACTGGTCAATCTAATAAAAAAAGGAAAGAAGAAAACCAAATTGACAGTATCAAAGATGAAAAGGGAGACCTCATCTCTAATGAAGGGGAAATTAAGGCAATCCTTAAAAACTATTTTGCCCAATTATATGGCAATAAATATAGCAATTTAGGTGATATGGATGATTATTTACAAAAATATAAATTGCCGAGATTAACAGCAGAAGATAAAATACCTAGATAATCCCTATCTGAAAAGAAAATTGAACAAGCCATCACAGAACTCCCTAAGAAAAAATCCCCAGGACCAGATGGATTCACAAGTGAATTCTATCAAACCTTCAAAGACAAATTAATCCCAATACTATACAAATTATTTGATATAATAAGCAAAGAAGGAGTCCTACCAAATTCCTTTTATGACACAAATATGGTACTGATTCCAAAGCCAGGGAGATCAAAAACAGAGAAAGAAAACTACAGACCAATCTCCCTAATGAACATAGATGCAAAAGTCTTAAATAGAATACTAGCAAAGAGACTCCAACAAGTGATGAAGAGGATCATCCACCATGATCAGGTGGGTTTTATACCAGGAATGAAAGAATGGTTCAACATTAGGAAAACCATCCACATAATTGACCATATAAACAATCTAAAAACAAAAATCACATGATTATCTCAATAGATGCTGAAAAAGCCTTTAACAAAATATAGCACCCATTCCTATTGAAAACACTGGAAAGTATAGGAATAGAAGGACCTTTCCTAAAAATAATAAACCGTATATATCTTAAACCATCAACCAGCATCATATGCAATGGGTATAAATTAGAAGCCTTTCCAATAAGTCCAGGAGTGAAACAAGGATGCCCATAACATAGTACTAGAAACAATAGCATTAGCAATTGGAGAAGAAAAAGAAATTGAAGGTATCAAAATAGGCAATGAGGAGACTAAGCTATCACTCTTTGCAGATGATATGATGGTATACTTAAAAAATCCTAGAGAATCAACTAAGAAGCTGGTTGAAATAATCAACAACTTTAGCAAAGTTGCAGGATACAAAATAAATGCACATAAATCATCAGCATCGGAAATATATATTTCCAACACATCTAAGCCGCAAGAGGTAAAAAGAGAAACACCATTTTAAATCATCCTAGACAACATAAAATACTTAGGAATCTATCTACCAAAACAAACACAGCAATTATACGAAAACAACTACAAAACACTTTCCAAACAAATAAAACTAGATCTAAACAATTGGAAAAACATTGACTGCTCATGGGTAGGACGAGCTAACATAATAAAAATGACCATTCTATCCAAATTAATTCACCTTTTTAGTACTACACATATCAAACTACCAAAAAACTTTTTTACTGAATTAGAAAAAACTATAACAAAGTTCATTTGGAAGAACAAAAGATCAAGAATATCAAGGGAAATAATGAAAAAAATGTGAAGGAAGGGGGCCTAGCAGTATCAGATATTAAACTATACTATAAAGCAGAGGTCATCAAAATGATATGGTACTGGCTAAGAGACAGAAGGGAGGATCAGTGGAATAGACTTGAGGTAAGTGACGTCAGCAAGACAGTGTATGATAAACCCAAAGAGCCCAACTTTTGGGACAAAAATCCACTATTTGACAAAAACTGCTGGGAAATTTGGAAAACAATATGAGAGAGATTAGGCTTATATCAATATCTCATACCCTACACCAAGATAAATTCAGAATGGGTGAATGACTCGAATATAAAGAGGGAAACTATAAATAAATTACGTGAACACAGAATAGTATACTTGTCAGATCTCTGGGAAAGAAAAGATTTTAAAACCAAGCAAGAGTTAGAGAAAATTACAAAATGTAAATTAAATGATTTTGATTACATCAAACTAAAAAGCTTTTGTACAAACAAAAACAATGCAGCCAAAATCAGAAGGGGAACAACAAATTGGGAAAAAATCTTTATAACAAAAAACTCTGACAGGGGTCTAATTATTCAAATATACAAGGAGTTAAAGCAATTGTATAAAAAATCAAGCCATTCCCCAATTGATAAATGGGCAAGGGATATGAATGGGCAATTTTCAAATGAAGAAATCAAAAGTATCAATAAGCACATGAGAAAGTGTTGTAAATCTCTAATAATTAGAGAAATGCAAATCAAAACAACTCTGAGGTATCACCTCACACCTAGCAGGTTGGCTAAAATGACAGAAGGGGAGAGTAATGAATGTTGTAGGGGATGTGGCAAAATCGGGACATTAATGCATTGCTGGTGGAGCTATGAACTGATCCAACCATTCTGGCTGGCAATTTGGAACTATGCTCAAAGGGCTATAAAAGAATGCCTGCCCTTTGATCCAGCCATACCATTGTTGGGTTTGTACCCTAAAGAGATCATAGACAAACAGATGTTCAAAAATATTATAGCTGTGCTTTTTGTGGTGGCAAAAAACTGGAAAATGAGGGGATACCCTCCAATTGGGGAATGGCTGAACAAATTGTGGTATATACTGGTGATGGAATACTATTGTCCTCAAAGGAATAATAAACTGGAGGAATTCCATGTGAACTGAAAAGACCTCCAGGAACTGATGCAGAGCGAAAGGAGCAGAGCCAGAAGAACATTGTACACAGAGACTGATATACTGTGGTAAAATTGAATGTAATGGACCTCTGTACCAGCAGCAATGCAATGACCCAAGACAATTCTGAGGGACTTATGGTAAAGAACGCTACCCACATTCAGAGGAAGAATTGCAGGAGAGGAAACATAAGAAAAGCAACTGCTTGAACGCATGGGTTGGGGTGGACATGATTGAGGGTGTGGACTCGAAACTACCACACCAATGGAACCACCAACAATTTGGAAATAGGTCTTGATCAAGGACACATGACAAAACCAGTGGAAATGTGCGTCGGCCATGGGTGGGGGGAGTGGGGGGGGGTGAAGGGGAAAGTAGGAGCATGAATCATGTAACCATGTTAAAAATGATTATTAATAAATGTTTAAATTAAAAAAAAAGAATTTTCTAACAAACACAGGGGAAAAAAAGAATATAGGTATAAAAGCAGCACCCCTGGCTTGATTGATTCACTCTTTGAGGGTTCTGTGGGGTAGGTCACCCCATTTAAGAACCTTTAAGTTATACTGCTTACTATATTTTTCCCTTGATCTGAGAACTCTGGATTTTGTCAACAATATTACTAGAGTTTTCAATTTGGGATTTCTTTCAGAAGGGTAATTGATTAATTCTTTCAATATTTATTTTGCCTCTAGTAATATGATATTTGAACAGTCTTATGATTTTTTTGATAACCCGATGATTCTTAAATTGTCTCTCCTTAATCTGTTTTCTGAGTAAATTTTTTTTCCTATGAGGTAAGGGACACATTTCTTCTTATTCTTCTTATTATTAAATGTTCTCTGAATTTTTTCTAGACTCTTTCATCAATGGAAGAATTTTGTAATCTGGATCGGGACATTGAAGGATCTGCCAAGCGTTGGAAAAAATTTGTGGACTCAGAGTGCCCTGAAAAGGAGAAATTCCCCCAAGCATGGAAAAACAAGTCATCTCTGCAACAACTGTGTATGATGAGGGCAATGAGACCTGACCGAATGACATATGCTATAAGGTAAAGATCCCAAGTTGGCAGGGAAGGCTAACTTTTGTTGTGGGAGGGACATCAAGACAATTAAGGAAACATTCACTAAGTAGGAGCCTCAGAGTCCCCACTTTATTCAAGTCTCAAAACCATCCAAAGAAAGAGTTAGGACTCATTGATTTTATGGTAACATAACACTGTTTTGATACCCCTCAATCCCTTTATTCCCCAAAGGAGATAATTTTTTATATTCTATTACCATACCAATTTATTTTCTTAAGATCTGAAAGAGGCAGGTGGGGAACGTTTAGTAATTAGAATATGAAGAGGAAACGTAGGAACTGGTCACACTTTGATCAATGGAGGATAGGAAGTTAAAGAGTAGTGGAAAACTGGAACTATGCTGAGAGAAACATCAATTTATTCTGAAGTTGTCCTGGAACCTACAAGTACATGTCCATGTCACATTCATTTACTTCCCATCTATAAAGTAATCAAAGGTAACTGACCATAGCTTTATAACTAAAAGGGGCCTTGTAGATCATTTAGTCTGATGCCCTCATTTTATAATTGAAACTTATGTTTATCCAGTGAAATGTTATAGTAACTCCTTCTATATTATCAGACTAAGTTCTTTACCCTCTGCTTTCCAGAATACGTACCAAGATTGTTGCTCTCTCCCGTCACACATCATTGAATGTGTGACTAAATGAAAATCTACTGGTGAAAATCTAGTCATTGGTGAAACATGCATCCAGGGCAGGTTCCTTTTTTCATATGCACCCCCACACATCAAACCTAAACATCCTCTTTCTAAGATCATGGTGTTCCTGAGAGAGCTCATATCTTTCAGTTTTTATTGTTCACATCTTATCATATTATAGTAAAGAGATTCTTTACTCTTTGGAATTCATCTGCAGTATCCAAGGATTTTGGGCATGAGCTGATTTGCACTTCCTTCAAGTTTTAAATTATTTGATTTTATAAAATATAGTCAATACTTACTTCACATTCATATGTCAAGGAAAGATCACTAAATTATAACCTGAGAAACCTTGGTTCTAGTTCTCATTCTACATTAGATCTATGTAAATAACCTTAGGAAAGTTACTTCCTCTGACTTGACCTCTTTTTTGATCTTATTTTTTTCCTGGCAGAAATTTTGTGGAAGAAAAGCTAGGAAGCAAATATGTGGTGGCAAGAGCATTAGATTTCTCTACCTCTTTAGAAGAATCAGGGCCTGCAATGCCCATGTTCTTCATTCTGTCTCCAGGTGTTGACCCACTGAAAGACGTGGAGAAGGAAGGTAAGAGGACCTTGCATCAGAGCCAACCTCAAGTCAATATCATGGTCTTTCTTCATATTATTATTTTTTTTACTAAAAATAAAATAAAATTAGTATTTCCATATGCAAAGTGGAACAGAAAAAGAGAATTATATATGAAACCAAAAACATAACATTACATGCTTTTTTAGGTAATAATATAATTGAATATTGTTATATTTAACAAGTAATTATTTTAATAAAGTTTACTTCAAAGAAAAACACCATAGCAGACAGAAAAAGTGTAATAAGTTAGTTTTAATGAGAATGTATTTACATTCAAGGATAGTCAGGGATGAAGGAAACCAGTCAGGTCCTCTGGGGCTCCAGATAGAATCAGACACCCGATTTCATTAATCAGACATTAAAATCTGAAGGGTTTTTATAGGATTTTTAACTGGGTCAAATAAGATTAAGCAAAGAGGAAAGGGGAAAGAGAGTGAGGAGGCTGGACCCTATTATTGGTGCTGATTCATGCTAGTTGTGTGGTAGAGGGTGGAGAGGAGAAGATAGAAGGAACTGAAAGACATTCAAACTCCCCACCAGCTCTTATTTTAACTAAGTGACTCAGGGTCACTTGAGCATCCCTGGGGCATCTTTTAATGGGGTAGGGAAGCTACTAGGGTCTTCAATCTGCCTTGAAACCCCACAAATGAGATAAAACTTGGTCTGACAAATTTAATCCACAGAAATCTGCCTCTGGTGCAAAATCCAAGGGCATACCTGGGCTAGGAGCCAGTTATTTAGTAGTTTTATAAGCCTGCCCTGAAATATCTGTCTTAGCCAGTCTACCCAGAAACCTCAATGGAGCCATTCTCCCCAGAAACCCCAGTAGTGTCAGGAGAGTAAGTTCACAAGTCATTTCCCTGACATAATTAATATTTCTCTTTTCAATGTTGATGGACTGATTGTATCCTGTTCCTTAGGGAAGTTAATGTGCCTGATAACTTTCCCTGTTTTACAGATCTAGAAGCAACATGAGGTACTTTGCAAGACATACACACACACACACACACACACACACACACACACACACACACACCTCCCACTTCTGACAGAGGATAATTAACAGATGGTGGAATAGTGGGAAATACAATCTTAGAATAAAGACGTTAATGATAACAAAAGAGAAATAGAAGGAATGCAAAGGGGACATAATTATGGTTCTTTGTAGCATTGATGAAGACTTTACAACCCAGCCCAAAGCATACAGGAGTTCAACAAAGTTATACAGCTCCTAGTGTGCAGGACATGATGGTAAGATTTGTCAGTTATCTCATGCCACTTTCTATAGAAAACTGTCTTAATGTCAGAAATCTGCTGTTCCAAGCTACTTGTAGTTAAAAAACAAACCAAACAATGACAGCACTAATTACTTTCATCTCAAATGCCAGTCCAGGCTGCAAGTCTGTTAGCTGCCACCTTGGAATCAGTAAAATTTGAACCCTCCTTTCCTCGGATTTGGGTAAAGCTTGACAGGCCTGACATCTACTATTAATTTATTTGGGGGGGGGGGTTCATTATTTTACTCAATAAGGTTAACAAACTCCATCAAATGCCTTTGGTAGAACTATACAGTTGTTTTAACTTTCTTCAACTATTAGTGATTTAGAACATTTTTTTCTTATGGCAATTGATATTGGATTTCTTCTTAGAAAACTGCTTGTTCATATCTTTGAACATTTTTCAATTGGGGAATGGGTTGCCACATACTCTTTTCCCCCCCATGGTTACATGATTTTTGTTGTCTCCCTCCCTTTTCCCCTCCCCCTCCCAGAGATAACAAGCAATTTCACTGGGTTATACATGTATCATCACTATTATTTGTTTTTGTAATAAAGTAATCTTTTAAAACCAAAATCCCAAATCATATACCCACAAAAACAAGTGATAAATCATATTTTGTCTTATGGATTTCTACTCCCACAGTTCTTTCTCTAGATGTGGATAGCATTCTTTCTCATAAGTCCCTCAAAGTTGCCCTGGATCATTGCTTTCAGTAACAAAGTCAATTATATTTGATTGTCCTACAGTGTTTCACTTTATGTATATAATGTTCTCTTTCTGCTTATTTCTCTCTGCATCAGTTCATTAAAGTTTTTCCAGTTCATATAGAAATCCTCTAGTTCATCATTTCTTATAACACAATAATATTCTATCACCATCATATGCCACAATTTGTTCAGCCATTCCCCAATTGAGGGACAATTCGTTTTCCAATTTTTTTGACACCACAGAAAATGTAGCTATAAGTATTTTTGTACAAAAAGAACCTTTCCCATGTTTTTTTTTATCTCTTTGGGATACAAACCCAGTAGTGGTATTGCTGGATCAAAGGAATGCATCCTTTTAAAGTCTTTTGGGCATAATGCCAAATTGCCTTTCAGATTGGTTGTAGGAATTAATTTTGCCACATTCCCTCCAACATTTATTATTTTCCTTTAATGTCATATTGATCACTCTGGTAGGTGTAAGGTGTAAGAATTGCATTTCTCTAATCAGGAGGAATTTAAAATATATTTTTCATATAATTATTGATAGTTTTGATTTCTTCATATAAAAACTTCCTTGATCATTTGTCAACTGGGGAATGATTTTATTTCTTATAAATTTGACTTAGTTCTTTGTATATTTGAGAAATTAGATCTTTGCCTGACAGCTACTATTAACTCAATTGCTGAACCAAGCCTAACTTAATCCTTTGTAGAAACCATAGTCATTAAGTATAATGGTGGCAATATTTTCCAAGTAAATGGTCTCTAAGACCTCTACACAGTATTGACTCCAAGACGGAAGGTGAGGGTTTATTTAAAAGAAAAAAAAAGAATGAAAATAGTGTCCAATCAATCTCCTAAGCTATCATTTATTTAGGCCAGAGAGGATGGCAATTTACTACCTAATATATAGAGAAACCCCTGGGTCTAAGCTTATAATGACCTTCCGATGAGATACCAGTAAGCAGGATATAGCACTCAGAGGCCAGGGAAATTTTTTAACACCTGAAACATATAGATAGGAAGTATCTATCATGAGACTACATAATTGGGCAACATATATTTGATTATAAATTGATTGCCCAGGGAGGTAAGAAGAAGGCAATGCTAGAATTGTATTGCTTGGAAGGGCCATTGAGTCCTAAGAGTTTAAAAGATATACTAGAGGAAAAAAAAATTTCTGTGGAACCACGGACTAATCTCTTCTGTACAAATGGGTGGTAATATCCAGGCCAAGGCATCCTCTGACTAGAAAAATTTCATCTACATAATGCAACAGTCTGGATCAATGCATGGAGCTCCTCAGGAAATTCATATGCTATTAGTTGAGAACATTCAAGGCCCTGAATAACCAGTAAAGGCATGTTTGGTATTTGCCCTATTGCCTATCAGTTTCCTTTTCTTGGGGTTCCGTTTATGGCCTATGAATATCTTCTGTGACCTTAACAACCATACTCAAAATGAGGGGGGTTTGGGGTTGGGGTTCGGGTTGGAGACAGACAAAAGTGTAAATTTTGGATAGGAACTAGTGTTTCTGATTAGCCAGCAGTTTCAGTTCATCCAAGTCTTCTGCCTTAGAAGCCTGCCAGATAAGGGACAGGAAAGCACTCCATAGTTAAAAGGGGTTACCCTTAAGGAGGAAGTGATGAGTATCAGTGTGTTTAGAATCTGTCAACATATTACCTTCCATGCAATTAAACCATGTAGTGTAGAGCAGTGTAGAGGCAAGCAGACAATTTACTTTTCATTCATTGTTTGTATTTATTAAGGAGGATTGAGTTTTCCACTTTCCTTCTGAACCTCTAGTACTTCCTCTGCCCCATTATAATTAATCTCTTCTTAGGGACCTTGAGGAGTCCCTCTTTCCCACTAATAGCACTTTGATGTCAATGAGTAACTACACTGAGAAGTTTAATTTCCTTACAGCAGCCTGACAATACCCTCTATCTGAAACCTGTTTGAATCAGTTTTCTTATTTATAAAATAAGGATCATATTAGCCCTTACATCACAGATGTTTTAGATCAAATGTAAAGCAATACATAATACAGTGCCTAACGTGTAATAGATGCTTAATAAATCCTTACCTGAGAGGGAAGAGTAGCTATATCCATTGGGATATAAAACTCTATCTAACCCTACTGAGAAAATCAGAAGGGATAAAACAAGGGGAGCAGGAGAGTGGGGAGGTCAAAAAAGAGAGAGGAGAAGAAGGGGGAGGGAATTCATTAGGCCTTAAAAATAAAAAGAGGGGAATAATAAAGGAGGGGTTAGAAAGGGAAGTAGATCAAAGGAGGGGACAAGTGTTACTGGCTTAAAGCAAACCACTGGTTTAAAAGGAAATAGTTTAAGAAGAAGAGGTAGAAATAAGAGAGGATACCAAAATGTTGGTGAATACACAACTAATATTGTAACTCTGAATATGAATGGGATAAACTCACCCATAAAATGGAAGCAAGTAGCAGAGTGGATGAGAAACCAAAATCCTACCATATGTTGTCTACAAGAAACATATATGAGGCGGGTGGACATACACAAGTTTAAGGTAAAGGGCTTGAGCAAAATATTTTGGACATCAAATGAGAAAAAGAAGGCTGGAGTGGAGATTATGATTTCTGACAAAGCCAAAGTAAAAAAAAGATATGATTAAAAAAGACAGGGAAGGTCATTACATCCTGTTTAAAGGCAGTAAAGACAATGAGGAAATAACAGTGTTCAATATGTATGCACTAAGTGGCATAGCATCCAAATTCATAATGGAGAAACTGGCAGAGCTCAAGAAGGAAATAGATAGTAAAAACCATAATAGTGGGAGATCTAAATATTACTCTTTCAGATCTCGATAAATCAAACCAAAAAATAAATAAGAAAGAGGTAAGAGAGGTGAATGAAGTCCTAGAAAAATTAGATTTAATTGATATGTGGAGAAAAGTAAATAGGGGCAAAAAGGAATACACCATCTTTTCAGCTGCACATGGTACATTCACAAAGATTGACCATGTAATAGGGCATAGAAATATTGTAAACAAATGCAAAAAAGCAGAAATAATAAATGTAACCTTCTCAGATCATAATGCAATAAAAATAATAATTAGTAAGGGCACCTGGTTCTCCAAAACCAATTAGTCAAAAAAGAAATCATAGAAACAATCAAAAATTTCATTGAAGAGAATGACAATGAAGAGACATCCTACCAAACTCTGTGGGATGCAGCTAAGGCAGTACTCAGGGGAAAATTTATATCCTTGAGTGCACATATTAACAAATTAGGGAGGGCAGAGATTAATGAATTGGGCATGCAAATTAAAAAAATAGAAAGCGAGCAAATTTAAAATCCCCAAATGAAAACTAAATTAGAAATACCAAAAATCAAGGGAGAAATTAATAAAATCAAAAGGAAAAGATTTAACATTGATTTAACAAATAAGACTAGAAGCTGGTATTTTGAAAAAACAGATAAAATTGACAAAGTACTGGTCAATCTAATAAAAAAAAAGGAAAGAAGAAAACCAAATTGACAGTATCAAAGATGAAAAGGGAGACCTCACCTATAATGAAGGAGAAATTAAGGCAATCATTAAAAACTATTTTGCCCAATTATATGGCAATAAATATAGCAATCTAGGAAATATGGATGAATATTTAGAAAAATACAAATTGCCTAGATTAACAGCAGAAGAAAGAGAATACCTAAATAATCCCATATCAGAAAAAGAAATTGAACAAGCCATCAAAGAACTCCCTAAGAAAAAATTGCCAGGGCCTGATGGATTCACAAGTGAATTCTATTAGATTTTCAAAGAGCAACTAATCCCAATACAATAGAAATTATTTGATATGATGAGAAAAGAAGAAGTCCTCCCAAATTCCTTTTATGACACAAATATGGTACTGATTCCAAAACCAGGGAGATCAAAAACAGAGAAAGAAAACTACAGACCAATCTCCCTAATGAACATAGATGCAAAAGTCTTAAATAGAATACTAGCAAAGGGACTCCAGCAAGTAATCAAGAGGATCATCCACCATGATCAGGTGGGATTTATACCAGGAATGTAAGGATGGTTTAACATTAGGAAAACCATCCACATAATTGACCATATCAACAGTCTAACAAACAAAAATCACATGATTATCTCAATAGATGCTGAAAAAGTGTTTCACAAAATATAGCACCCATTCCTATTGAAAACACTGAAAAGTATAGGAATAGAAGGACCTTTCCTAAAAATAATAAACAGTATATACCTAAAACCATTGCCCAGCATCATATGCAATGGGGATAAATTAGAAGCCTTCCCAATAAGATCAGGCATAAAATAAGGATGCCCATTATCACCTCTATTATTTAACATTGTACTAGAAACACTAGCAGTAGCAATGAGAAGAAAAAGAAATTGAAGGTATCAAAATAGGCAAGAGGAGACTAAGCTTTCACTCTTTGCAGATGATATGATGGTCTCCTTAAAAAATCCTAGAGAATCAACTAAGAAGCTTGTAGAAATAATCAACAACTTTAGCAAAGTTGCAGGATACAAAATAAATGCACATAAATCATGAGCATTTCTATATATTTCCAACACATTAGAGCAGCAAGAGGTAGAAAGAGAAACACCATTTAAAATCATCCTAGACAATATAAAATACTTAGGAATCTATCTACCAAAACAAACACAGCAATTATACGAAAACAACTACAAAACACTTTCCAAACAAATAAAATTAGATCTAAACAATTGGAAAAACATTGATTGCTCATGGGTAAGACGAGCTAACATAATAAAAATGACCATTCTACCCAAATTAATTTACCTACTTAGCGCCGTACCTATCAAACTACCAAAAAACTTTTTACTGAATTGGGAAAAAATATAACAAAGTTAATTTGGAATAACAAAAGATCCAGAATATCAAGGGAAATAATGAAAAAAAAATGTGAAGAAAGGTGGCCTAGCAGTACCAGATATTAAACTATACTATAAAGCAGCAGTCATTGAAACAATATGGTACTGGTAAGAGACAGAAGGGAGGATCAGTGGAATAGACTTGGGGTAAGTGACATCAGCAAGACAGTGTATGATAAACCCAAAGAGCCCAACTTTGGGGACAAAAGTCCACTATTTGACAAAAAATGATGGTAAAATTGGAAAACAATATGGGAGAGATTAGGCTTTGATCAACATCTCACACCCTACACCAAGATAGATTCAGAATGAGTGAATGACTTGAATATAAAGAGGGAAACTATAAATCAATTAAGTGAACACAGAATAGTATACTTGTCAGATCTCTGGGAAAGAAAAGATTTTAAAACAAAGCAAGAAAATTACAAAATGTAAAAAAATTGATTTTGATTATATTAAATTAAAAAGCTTTTGTACAAACAAAAACAATGCAACCAAAATCAGAAGGGAAACAACAAATTGGGAAAAAATCTTTATAACAAAAACTCTGACAGGGGTCCAATTACTCAAATATACAGGGAGTTAAATTAATTGCATAAAAAAAAATCAAGCCATTCCCCAGTTGATAAATGGGCAAGAGACATGAATAGGCAATTTTCAGATAAAGAAATCAAAAGTATCAATAAGCACATGAAAAAGTGTTCTAAATCTCTAATAATTAGAGAAATGCAAATCTAAACAACTCTGAGGTATCACCTCACACTTAGCAGATTGGCTAAAATGAAAGAAGGGGAGAGTAATGAATGTTGGAGGGGATGTGGCAAAATTGGGACATTAATGCATTGCTGGTTGAGTTATGAACTGATCCAGCCATTCTGGCTGGCAATTTGGAATCATGCTCAAAGGGCTATAAAAGAATGCCTGCCCTTTGATCCAGCCATACCATTGTTGGGTTTGTACCCCAAAGAGATCATAGATAAACCAACTTGTATGAAAATATTTATAGCTGTGATATTTGTGGTGGCAAAAAACTGGAAAATGAGGTTATGCCCTTCGATTGGGGAATGGCTGAACAAATTGTGGTATATGCTGGTGATGGAATACTATTGTGCTCATAGGAATAATAAACTGGAGGAATTCCATGTGAACTGGAGAGACCTCCAGGAATTGATGCAGAGTGAAAGGAGCAGAACCGGAAGAACATTGTACATAGAGACTGATACACTGTGGTAAAATCAAATGTAATAGACTTCTGTACTGGCAGCAAAGCAATGACCCAGGACAATTCTGAGGGATTTATGGAAAGGAACAGTACCCACATTCAAGGGAAGAAATATAGGAGTGGAAACACAGAAGAAAAACAACTACTTGAACACATGGGTTGAGGTGGACATGATTGGGGATATAGACTCAAAACTACCACACCAATACAACTATCAACCATTTGGAAATAGGTCTTGATCGATGACACATGTTAAAACCAGTTGAAATGCGTGTAGGTCTATGGGGAGAGGGGACATTTTGGGGGTGAAGGGGAAAATAAGAACATGAATCATGTAACCATGATAACTTTTCTAAAATATAAAAATTATTTATGAATAAATAAATGCAAAAAAGAAGAAATGGACAATATATCACAGTAATGAAAAAAATTTTAAACGATGAAATTAACACTAAGGAAGATGAAATCAAAGCAATTATAATGAGTTATTTTGCCCAATTATATGCCAACACATCTAACTATTTAAATGAAATGCAATAATACTTACAAAAATATAAACTGCCTAGACTAACAAAGGAGGAAATAGAATATCTAAATAAACCTATTTTAGAAAAAGAAATTGAACAGGACATAAATGAACTTCCAAAAATAAAAGCATCAGGACTAAATGGATTTACAAATTAATTCTACCAAACACTTAAAGATCATCTACTTCCAATATTAAATAAATTATTTAAAATAATTAGTAAAGTAGTAGTCCTGCCAAACTTCTTTTATGAAATAAATAAAGCACTGATACCTAAGCCAAGAAGAACAAATACAGAGAGGGGATAATTATAGACCAATTTCATCTTGGAGGCATCTACCACTTTCCAGGGATTTATGGAAAAAGTAGTTTACAGGTGTGAATTGCCTTAGAAATGTTGGTATACCATTATCTTTGCAAAACACTAACAGAACATAAGAAAAGGTTCTTGAAAATGTTGAACTAGCTAGAAGAAAAGTAGTCTGAAGCTATCAATAGAAAAGTATGCAAAGCCTCTGTTATGCATGTGGGTCACAAGATGTGAGCACTGTACCAAAGAAGATAAAGCCACTTCTGAATTTGTCATGTCTACAGAATCTTCTGACACTTAAGAACTTTTCTAAGAGGTAGTAGTTACAGTTGCAAATTTGTCATCCACCAGATAGTGTCCCAACTTTGTATGTGAATAGCATTATACCAACTTTCCTTGCCTCCATTAACTGGCAGCATGAGCAGATGAATGATAAAGGACCAAGAGAAGTTATATGTCAAAAAGCAAGGAAATAATGCCATAGGACTTAATAAGCTCCAGGCATCAGAACTGTTGAGACAATGGCAGAAATTGGAACTATGCAGGGGAACAACAGGTGACATTTCTAACAAGTATTCATTAAACACTTATTCATTAAATTCTGGACCAAATTCTGGGAATGCAAATATAAATAGAAAGACAGTCACCGCTGTCAAGTAGCTTACATTCAAATGGAGAGGAAGGGTAAGAATATATAAAGATGCCTTTCAGCATATACTCAGATTGGTAAAATGTCCTGTTGGACAGATGAAAATGGTCTTCTGCAACCAAAGAAATCTGATAGTATCTACTATACAAGTCCATGTCTTAGAATTAATTATTAGTTGCCAAAGCAGGCAATCTAGCACATCTTAAATCTGGCTGTTGCATCAATATTAGGGGTTTTTTGAGTCAAGTTTCAAAAACCCAGTGGTTTTTAGGCTAATATTTAAGATTTTGCTTGATTTGTGCATAAATTGGATATAAGTGAGGCAAAATTACACAAAGTCATCACCCTTGATCTCTCTTCCAGAGACTTTAAAGTCCAGGAGCAAGACAAAAGTCAGGATGCCTGGGGATTTGGATGCAATAGATGACCTTGACATCTTCAATGTCTCACCCAGAGCACTTGCTTCAACTGCCTTCATGGTTATTGGAACAAATTGTTCTCATCTGTCCATTCCACTGGAGGAAGTCTTCACATACCTCTCCTAACTCACTGATAGGTTTGTCACTGAGTAGGATAAAAATGACCACCCACCCAAATTACAATTACAAACCTGGAGTCAGAGAGTAAGAGTATAAGAAGCAGTCTTTATTTTTCTCATTAGAAGGAAAAATTGCCCTAGTGGCAAATGCCAATGCATGGGAGCATATACAAATATTATATAGGTTCCTGATGCAAGAACTCCCTTCCCACTCTGTCTGATACCCCATTGTCTAGGGGCCAGACTTATAATTTAGGCACAAAAGTCTACCCCCAATAAGAAAACAGCAAGATACATAGTATGAGTTCATCACAAGCTTCCACCAGAGAGGGGTAAGGTTATAGAGAGGTGGTCATGTCCTCAGGAGTGACTCCTCTGACTCCTAAAGTCAAGAGATATGAGGAGATAAGGAGGTAGGATAGCCAATGGCTATCCTTGAAATGAGATAAGAGACCTCCCAACTCACTGGGCCTGTGGCAATAATGAAATGTCCTTGAAGTCTTATTCTGTAAGCCTAAACAGGCTTTCATTCCTGATGAGGGAATAGGATGGATGTCCACCCTGAGTAGAACACATTAATACTTTTTATTCCCCATATTACCCATCCTCAACCTGGTTTAGCCTGTCTGCGGGGATGGTTCTACTAGGATATAGCCTCTGCTTCTTGGAGCCACAGGTGAAAGTTGAGTGCCATTTGAGATCAAAGGTAGAATAATCAGTCATGAAAAAGAGTTGGCAAGCCTTCATACCTGAGGTGCTAGTCCTCCTTGAACACCCATACACCCCTCAGTAGATGAGAATGGTAGAGAAAGAAGTCCAGAGAATCTGGAGAGGAGTCCAGGATGAAATGAAGTAAACAGAAAGAAATTTGTCTATACATATAATTTCACCAGAAATCACATGATTTATGCAATATTTGCCTTGATTAGGGGAAAAGTCATACCTACCTGTATTTTAGAGCTTCACATAAAGGAAATGCTACAAATACAATGGTATATATCTCAGCTAATAGAATAGCTAAAAAAAGCCTACAATTATGTGACATCTTCAACTTAGAAGAGCTAGGAAAGAGACAAATGATGACATGATTGCAGAGCACACTTTCAAAACCTTCAACAAGTTTTGTTGAGAATCTTTGGTATTCATGTGGCTCACAAATTAGCAGACTGATAAAATATACTTAATTCACACAAGGTAACTAAGAGGCAACTTGACCGCAGAATAACCCCAGAAAGCAGATACTTGTCAACCTAAATAAACAAAACTACCAAAGTAGTAATAATAAAAGGGTTTTTAATGGAGGCAAGAATATCATAATCCAGGATCTCTCAAGTACTGAGGTCTCCAATGAGGAATAGAGGGAACTGAGTTTAAATACGTTTGAGAGAGAGCCTTGAAAAATATATTTTGCATAAATTATTTTACCCAACAATCAAAAGTAATAGACTGAGAAAGACAATAGCCAAAGGCCAGGGAGTCAAGCCCTCAAAAAAATTCTTAGTCCTGGAAAGAATATAGCCAGTAAGGTTTGCTGATGATTACATTCAACAGACCTTATCAAGAAAATTCACCAGTCAGGCATAGATAGTTACTAATTTGTGCCACTTTGGGCTTCCCTACCAAAAATTGTAAAAAGCTGTTCTAAAAGATGTAGTGATGACCTCAACTGTCCCTTAAAGTTAATCTCTCTCTCCCTTGACTGAGACAGTGAAGGAATCATCTTTTTTCCAGGAGAGGGAAGAATTAGAACAGGTTGTAGGACTTGGCAACATACCAAACTGCTCACATATGCCCACATACTGTTCCTGTCCTCTCACTAGACTGTTCATTTCCTTATGTGGAAAGGAAAATTGTGAATCAAGCTTATGCATTTCTGAGCACTGAGATAGAGCAGACAGCAGTTCAAATGTGAAAAGTGGGAGAAGAGGATTGTGGGAGAAACGGCAAAATGAAAAGGCTTTGCCCTCCAGTGTGGAGCAAAGACCTGGAGCTCTAGATCCAAATCTGTGGAAAAGCCTTCCCTCCATTTCCCTTACCCAGAAGAGAAAGACAGTTCCAGATTTTTTTTAAACCCTTGTACTTTGGTGTATTGTCTCATAGGTGGAAGATTGGTAAGGGTGGGCAATGGGGGTCAAGTGACTTGCCCAGGGTCACACAGCTGGGAAGTGGCTGAGGCCGGGTTTGAACCTAGGACCTCCTGTCTCTAGCCCTGACTCTCACTCCACTGAGCTACCCAGCTGCCCCCCAGTTCCAGATTTTTTAGAGACTCTATTAGAGGAAGAATTAACAACAACAATTGCAGAGAAGGGGCTGATCCCTTAACTTTAGAAGATCACCCTGAATATCCTTTCCATCCCTTGTCCTTCCCAAGAAGGATACTTGCCTCTTGTTAAGGTAGGATAGAGACTTTGATTAGCTAAGAAGAAGATAGATCAGTTGGAGGTGAGCCTTCTTGGCTCAGCTGAAGAAAACAAGAAACCCAGTAGGGTCTCCTCTCCCCACAAACCTATCCCCTTTCTAGATTTACTATAATTATTAAACTACTTTAGAAATACAAAATCACAGTCAGGTTTATATTAGAGGTAGAACAAAGACCAAGAGGCTGGTGGCTAAACTCACCATTAGCCTAGGCTAGACAATGAGAGCCAACAGTTACAGTCTGTCAGACAAGGGGAATTTATGGGTTTCAACTACTAGTCAATCTTTGCCATGTAATCTCCACTAATCCCCAGAAGTTTAATCAGACACTGGTCCAGGCATCCTTAACCTAACCTTACCCAGGGGTACCTCTCTTGTGGGTATTTGTGAGTGAATTTGAAAAACAGCCTCTCAGCCACAGAGGGTATTCCTCCATTTTACCTCTCCAGCCCTCCAGATTCTCTCGGTCCCTGCACCTCCACCATTTCCTGTTCCCAACCTGCCCTTATCCCCAGTACCTTTCAACTTTACATTTAATACCACTTATTCTCATTATTATATAAAGAATTTAGGTACTGCTAATTTATTTTATATGAAGTTAAATAAAGTATATAATACTTAGAGTAAGCTAGGTGGCACAGTAAATAGAACATTGGACTTGGAATCAGGAAGAGTTGCATTAAAATCTAGTCTTTGACACTAACTGTTGTTAACCCTTGGCAAGTCATTTAATCTTTGTTAATCCTAAATAATAATAATAATAATAATAATAATAATCAAAAAGAAAAACAAAGCAGTTTCTACAGCCATTGTTTTTATTTCCTTAGCGAGAGAGAATGCATACACATATGTGTGGCACCCAGATTAAAAACTGAGTTCACCAAACAGACAAAGAATTTCGAGTTATATACTTTTCATTTGGGGAAAATTGGGGAAGGGTGAATAATCATACAATAGGAGATGCTCAGCATCCATTTGGCATGTTATGTACACAATTTGGATTGTTTTCCAAGGGACTTAGTCCTGATAAAATAATAGGAAGTCATTTGTAAGATTTAAGGGTTTCTTGCAGAGCCAAGGTAGGATTTACTCTTGTGCAAGATTATGCCCATGACAGGCACCTCAGGTTTTATATCCAAGATAGGGGTCTCTGGCTTCTCACTGTCTCCTCCTCAGAGTCAGTATAGTAAGGTAACTGATAATGCCAGGTTATTAGCTGCAAGATCAATTAGAGATGCCTGGAAAATGTATCCAGGTCAGGTTCATTCCTATGTTCACTGTTATTGTCATTTCCATGCCTTCTTCTACCTCAATATCTTCATGTATAAAATGAGTATAGTAATAGCAACTATATCCTAGGGGTTGTTATAATGATAAAATGAAGTGATATTGGGTAAAGTATTTAAATGCTCTACAAATGTCAGTACTACTGCTACTACTATTCCTGGGGTGGGGTAGGGGATGCAAACAGATGAAGAAACATAATATGTTGGGCTTAGAGCAGCCAGCCCCAATAATTCTGACGAGAGTAGAAAATTATTTTTCTGCTTAGATTCTTTTCCCCTTGTGGAAAGGAGGAAGAGACAGACCTCTCAGGAATTGTTCAATTGGCAATGTAATAGCATCTTTCTCTGACTGGGAGGCAAGACAGAAAGATAATGCCCTTGGGCACTTGGGGTTAATTTACCAATCATTTTTCTTACAATTACAGTAAATACTCTCCTCAAACACAGCAACTCAGCAAGTTCATCCTAGTCTCTGACAGAAAAAGGTTAAGAACAAGGCAAAATGCCTAGGTCTTGCATGGCATCAAGATGAAGAATGCTATACTAACTCCAAACCTACTTCACTCTTTAAGCAGCTTTCTCTCAGAATTCTCCTGAAAACAGCTCTATCCTTTGTCAATCCCACAATTTTAATACTGGTAGAATAGGGGGCAGCTGGGTAGCTCAGTGGATTGAGAGCTAGGCCTAGAGATGGGAGGTCCTAGGTTCAAATCTGTCATCAGACACTTCCCAGCTGTGTGACCCTGAACAAGTCACTTGACCCCCATTGCCTAATAAAAAAAATACTGGTAGGATCAAGGGAAGCATCTATATAGCAATGATGGCCTATTTTCAAAATGGCTAATGATTTGTATACATTTATTTTATATTCTGATCCTTTGATAATACAGTTTTGTTTTGGTGGAGCTTTTCCCCCCAGAAAGCCTGAGTTTTAAAACCTATACAATGTTTCTATGATTGCCTAAATTAAAAGGGATTCCATGATGCTGAAAGAAATAGGTATGGTTGATGAAAGGCCACATAGTTTTAACTGAAGACAACCTAAAAGCCAGAACAGAGGAAGAAGCATCAGTAAAAAGAGGAAGACAGTGAAACAGCACCCATTTTGCCCCCAAAATGAGGCAGCAGCCAATATCTTGAAGCCTGCTGAACTATCTGCCCCTATACCTGATTTGATAAAAGGTCCAAGATGTCTAGCAAAGTTACTATACCCTGTAGAATGCATCTGTGCGGGATAAAAAACAATTTTTTAATGACTGCCTGCTCCCATTAAAATTACAAACCTGGAGTCAGAAAGTGAGAGTAGTATAAGGGGGAAAAGGGGTTTTTGGTTAAACATATCAAAAGGTTAGGTGGCCAGGTAGTTGAATAATTATCAATTCCCAATTAAAGAATAACCTCAAGGAGAAGGAGGAGGAGGAGGAGGAGGAGGNTGCTGATAGCACTTCCTAAGAGAATGATATGTGTAAGTGTACTCAATCTGAGATGGTGTTTTTTTTTCCTGGCAAATCACATGTATCATCCACGTTAGTTGATTATCTGATGAAAACAAATGTAGAAAACAACCAACATAAGAAAATTATTAGAATAACTAGGTGCCTACCTGTAAAAGATTTGTTGTACTTCAACCCCCTAATTTTCAAAACAGTTGAAGGTACCACAGAGCTATTCTGCACTTAATACCATGTTTATGCATAGTTGGTTTGCAAGAGAGCTGTTGAGAAAAGCAGTCCGTGTAATGTAGGCCTTTATTGCTGTCTACATTATGCATTATGTGATTGGATTTCATTGCAATTTTGAAATGCTTATCTGCCTGTCTAATAAGTTAAAATATTGAATTTGTGTTTTGGATGTTTTAGATTTCTACACAATACAGAATCTTAAATTTAGGCATGAATTTGTCTGTCATCAAGCTTTTAGCTCAGCAAAGAGATTTCCCCTTATGTATACAAGAAGGTGGTGAGTCTACTATGAATTTAATTTTGAGGAGTGATTGTGGTGAGCTGCTAAGTTCAGTCTTTACAACACGCAGGTACTGCTGCTTCAGAAAAAGTCCATTTTGATCACTTCTCATTTTGTCAAACTTTGCTTTAACGACAAATCACCACAGTTGCCAAATATTGATTTCAGAAGGAAAACGCTTTCAAGCAAGCACAGATTAGAGACAAATTACCACACTAGCTTCTTTTGTTTCTTTAAATTATTTTGTTTGTTACTTTTATTTGCCACAACTAAATTAGGACTGTTTTCACATCAAAGCAGAGTTTTAGCTTATTTGTTTTCACATTACAAGGCCCCTGACTGCTTTCATGCTGAAAATGATCATTTTGCTTTCTTATGGCGAAGAGGTTCTTATTGTCTTCTTAAAATAAACACTTCCATAAAGTAAGTTAAGCCTGTCAGACTTTAGATGCTAAACACCCATTGTCTTTATTAGGGATAGGTGTCTACTGGGTGTACCCGAACTCTTGTTTGGCAAGGTCAAAGTAAGTATTGAAATAAGTGAGTGGAGAGTGCTTCAGAATAGCAGCATATTTTTATGCAGATGCTGAAATCATTTTAGGAAAAAATGAGATATTAAACTGTGTATTTTTAATTGTATGCTTGGAAGCTGACTAAAAGGCTTTTCCACATAGGCAACAATACTGCTTTTAAAACTTGTTCAGACACACCTTTATTCAAGAATACAGTCCTACCAACCAAATGAAAAAAGTTAACATTTCTACTCAAGCTACTGGAATTGGCCATTTGAAAAAAAAAGAAAAATAAAACTATTTTTGCTGCTTTCAGTATTTCCTTTTTCCTTTTTTTTTTAAATATCAACAGGAACTTGAATTATGAGAACTTTTAAAAGGTCTACACGTGCTGTTTTGTTCGATGTCTTAAAGGTTTTGAGTTTTGGTACCGTTCCAGATTGACGGATTAATTCAAGTGTGCTGTGTTTGGAAAAAAAGATCTCCTTAGCTTTTATTCCAATATCGATTCTGTCTTTCATAAAAGTCTGATATTGGTTAGTGGCCTTGTGCCTTGGTAGCGTAAAGATTATTCCTTTTTGAATGCAAGGTCTTTTCAACAAAATAGTGTTTGTCATCAGTTTGGTACTCAACATTTATAATTACTGTGTAATTATAAACAAAAAAATACATAAAGCTTTGAATAATTATGTAGCATAAAAGTTAAGGCTGTTCACTTTATGATGGCATCTCAGAATTTAACAAAACTTATTACTAAGGTTTAAAAAAAAGATTGATTTAACGTGATATGGTTATGCTATGGAGAAATGCTTGGTTACAGGGAATATTTTATACTGAAAAATGCTCACACATGTGGCCATGTATTAACTCTTTGTGTGTGCATGTGTGAATGTGTGTGCATTAAAATTTGGATTGCTTTAATTCATAAGTGCTTCAGTCCTCAGTCTGATAATAAACTCCCCATGATGAGTCTGTTTTTAAACTGTTCCACAGGTTCAGTTTTCTTTTTTGCCAAATGTCAAAAGAAAAAAGGTACACACTTTAAATTGTAATGCTGTTTAATACTAAAATGTATAAAATTAGAAGTGCCCACATATAAAAAACAAACTTGAGATCAAGATTATCTTTAGTGAATATCATCATCTGCATATCTCTGTAAGTTCACTTGTGATTTCTTACAATCCCTGTCATATTACCAAGAGGCAATAAAAGCTTCAGTGGAATTGCCATGAAAAAAAAATAAAGAATAACCTCAAGTCAAAATGACTTTTATGGAAGTTTATTTACAAAATATAGGAGAGAGTGGAAGTAGAGAAATGAGAAGAGGGTAGAATAAGAGATTTGTATTCAAGTCTGGGCTTTACTCCAGTAGGGCTCCAGAGGCCCAGCCAGAACCTAAAAGTCAATTAACAAGGGTTTTAGCCACAAGGGCTTCTCCCAATCAAGGGAGCCTCCCAGAGGCTATTACCTTCTGGAAGGTTAAAGCAGTCAGCCTTCTTCACTCACCATGTGTAGTTCTAAGAGAGAGATTTAAGAACAGTCTCACCATTTGGTAAGACTGTTCTTAAATCTCTCTCTCTAGAGCTCCTCCACGTCCAAGCAAGAACCAGAAGAGACCCTCAGCTCCCAGAACTCTCTTTTTAAAGGGGCCTCTTTTGTGTCACTTCCTGTGCCCTCCTCTTAGTTTACGTGTCCAACCACAATAAATGTTTTCTTAGGACAGCCCAGGAGGCAGTCAGTAACTTCTGATTTGTCACTCACTCTAGCACAAGTGAGTTGCAGACCTCCCAACTTGTAGTTAAATGGAGATATTTTCACCTTTGGTGATTAAATCTAAAGATGGGTAGGGTAGATTTAATCTCATTATTACAGTAGAAGAGACAGAAGTTTATTTATTCTGTCTCATGAGAAAGGGCAAGTGCCTTAAGGGGCAAATGCAATGCATGGGTGCAGATACAAACATTATATTGGTTCTTGATGTGAGACCCTCCTCTGTCATATTCCCATTGTCAGGACTTACAGTCTAGGCACAAAGTCTACCCTAAACAGAAAACAGCAAGATATATAGCATGAGTTCATCAGGAGCCCCTACTTGGAAGGAGTAAGGTTATGGGAAGGTAGCCATGTCCTCAAAAATGACTCCCTTAGCTTCTAAAATGTATGAAGAATAATATACTGCCTTCTTTGTTTCTTGAGCTATCAGGATGTCCTTAGATAAGACTCATAAGGGGCCTCCAGTCTCCCCATTTCACCATATCTGTGTATCATTTGAAATTGTTATAAGCCTTGGAAGACTACAACTCCCAAGACTCTCTCTGTTAAAACTTCCCCCTGACAACTCCCACTTCCTTTGTGGGTGGTGTTCAGGGGAAGTATAAAAGGGAAAGTTTGGTGCCTTTTCTCTCTCTCTGACCCTGGAGGTGGACTAGCGCTCTCAACCCTGGAAGCTTGGCTCTCTCTACCCTGAGACCCTGATCTCTCTCTCTTGGTGCCTCTTTCCCTTTCTGTCTACCTCCTAGATTTTCCTAGACCTTCCCCTTTCTAATCTAAATAAAGCCTAGCTATTCTAAACCCTAAAGTTGCTCTCAGATCATTTATTGGAGCCCCTGAAGGGCTCTGGTCAATTTCCCACTCTGGGGCTAGGGACCGCTACCTTCCTTTCCCATCCTCTACCTTCCTTTCTCCCATTCCTTCTACCTTCCTCTTCCTCCCTTTTCCCTTCACTCCCCCTCACATTTGCCTCCTAAATCTATTAAGCAAATAATCAAGAAGTCCTTGAAACTAAAAATGGACTTGCTTATACATTCTATTCTGAGAATCATTCATCCTGAGAATAACACACTTAGTAATATTTCATTTGCATCTGTACTATTGGGATCTCTATACCTGAGGTACTATGCAGAAAAAATGTTGGTTGCTTCTGAATTAAACCCTTTACTCACTTATCTGAGCTTGAGTACTCTGCAGTTCTAGGCAAAATTATAAATTTTCTATGTATTATGTCTTCCTTGCTAGACACATGACTTGTTAGATTATTTTATAATTTAAACAATATATTTATAACTTATAGACAGTCTAGTACTAGGAAATAATTGCTCATCAGAATTTTCTATTATTTTTTATCACTATGAAAAGAACAGACTCTTATTTGTATTTTTATCCTCTGAACAGTATTTGTCAAATAATAAGCACTTAATAAAAATCCTTTTTTCATTCATTTATTATTCATATAAACCTGAGCTGGAGGGCTCTTGTGGAAAGGAAAATTGTGAATCAAGCTTTTGGCTTTTCTGCCCACTGAGATAGAGCAGATGGAGGTTGAAATGTGATGAGAGGAGGAGTGACAATTGGAGTGAGAGAAGAGGATTGTGGGAGAAACAATGAAACAAAGGGTGTTTGTCCTCTGAACTCTGTTGAGTATGGAGCAAAAGACCTGAAGCTCTAGATTCCAACTGGTGGAAAAGCCTTGCAGCCTTTCTTCCTTACTCAGAGGAGAAAGATGGTTCCTGTTGTGGAGAGCCTCCATTGGAGGAAGAACTAACCCCAACAACAGCTGAGAAGGGGCTGATCCCTTAACTTCAGGGGTCACCCTGAAGATTCTTTCCATTCCTTGACCTTCCCAAGAAGGACACTTGCCACATGTCCTGGTAGGATAGAGACTTTGATTAGCTAAGAAGAAGATAGATCAGTTGAAGGTGAGCCATCTCAGCTAAGCTGAAGGAAACAAGAAACCCAGTAGGGTCTCCTCTCCCCTCATACCTATCCTCTTTCTAGATTTACTATAATTATTAAACTACTTGAGAAATATAAAATCGCAGGCAGATTCATATTGGAGGGAGAACAAAGACCGAGAGGCTGGTGACTAAGCTCACCATTAGCCTAAGCAAAACAATGAGAGCCAAGACAAGAGGAACTTCTAGGGTTTAATTACTAGTCAATCTTTGCCAAGAAATCACCACTAATCCCCCAAAGACACTGGTCCAGTCATCCTTAACCTAACCTTACCCGAAGGTACCTCTCTTGTGGGTGTTTGTGAGTGAATTTGAAAAGCAGCCTCTCAGCCACAGAGGGTATTCCTCCATTTTACCTCTCCAGCCCTCCAGATACTCTCGGTCCCTGCACCTCCACTATTCCTGTTCCAACCCATCTTTATCCCAGTACCTTTCAAACTTTACACTCTAAAACATTAAGAGTGCTTTTCAGTGTTTCTAATTCCTGGTGACAACTTGGGGTGAGTCCAACTGTGTATCAGTTAAATTGTTGTAACATACAGTAAGTATTCTTGAAATATTTCTTATGGTCACATAATATATATTGGAAACATATTAGAACAAAACTTGAGGGGATGCTGGTCAAAATCCAGAATAGGAAAATATATTTCGTCTGATATGTTTATGTATATGTTTACATGTGTGTGGAAGAATTATGTTTATGTGCCTATATGAATAATAAATTGTATAATGACATAAGACAATAAAGACAAGAGAAATAATGATGGTGAATTCCTTATTCCTTTTTTAGGGAAGAAACTTGGTTATACCTTCAACAATCAGAATTTCCATAATGTGTCCTTGGGTCAAGGACAAGAGGTAGTAGCGGAGGCTGCATTGGATCTGGCTGCCAAGAATGGCCACTGGGTTATCTTACAGGTATCATCCCATTAACCCTAATTATAGAGGATCTCATATTGGTACTGTCCCCTTTCCATTTGTTTGTCCTCGTAATGATGAATAGCTCTGTGACCTTGGGATAAAGGAGTAATAATTTGTTTTGGTTTCAAGAAATTTATTGTCAAATTTTATTTGGTATTACATACAGTTGCCTCCTTCTTAGTTTTGTTCAGGAGTTGAGAGAGCTCCACTTTTTTTGAAGGATTTCCTCCAAAAGAAAAGAAGATAATGCCCTCTTTTAGATTCCACTGAATTGTTGCAGTGCTGGAAAAGGAATGGCTTTTCCATCAGTCAGGTACACTTTTGGTGATGAATTTGTGATTCTGATCTCCACTTGTTCGCATGAAAGAATGATTGTCTCACTCAGCTTCAACCAATAACAGAAAAATTGCAAACCCTATGCTGACTTGAATCTTGTGTTCTACCACATTCAAAATTTTGAGCCTTCATTCACTAAGAATTTTTAGAGGTTTTTCCTACCCTTTATTTGTATTTTTCCTACCCTTTATTTGTATTTCAGAGATCATGAATTTGATTACCCAATTCCAAACATTTAGAGTACCTGTAGAAACTTATCTCTGCAGGCTAAATGTTGAATTTTAAAAATTACAAATTAACATTATCAGTGTTGTATTATAGTTTTGTTTGTTTTGTTATTATTTTTGTTTATTTTGTTGCATATAATTAGGAAACATTACATTTTAATTTGGTTTGGTGCACTTGGTTTTTTGGCCCAACTGGCTGTGACTATGACACTTCTGTAAAAGAGCACAATAGAGATCCAGCCTCAGACAATTCCTAATTGTGTGACCCTGGGTAACTTTCTTAACTCCAAATGCCTGGCCCTCCCTGCTCTTCTGCCTTAGAACCGATCTAAGAAGTAAAGGTTTTTTAAAAAAGAATATAATGTGTAGTTGTCATTGAGTCCTGTTAGAAGTTTTCTTGGCTGGAATGGTTTTCCTTTTCACTTTACAGATGAGGAACTTGGGCAAACAGAGTTAAATGACTCACCCAGGTTCATACAGCTAGTAAGTGGCTGAGTCTGGATCTGAACTTAGTAAGATGAGTTTTCCTGATTCCCAGTCCAGTGCTCTATCCCTTGCACCACCTACCTACTTCAGAGTACCTTATAGACTCAATCTATGTAAACTGCCTCCTTCCTTGCCTGTATCTGGAGACCCTGGCAGGGAACTGCAGAAAGAAAATACATTCAGAAATTATTCTGGCTTGTTGCAAAAAACTGACTCTAAGACTCTCGTTATCTTAAGGAGCTCTTCAGAGAATTAGAACACAATATAAACTTTTAGGAGTCAGAGATCATTAATGTCTCAGAGGCATTTTAGTAGAGTATCCTAAACTACCTCAAGGTTTAAGGACCTTCCTAGAATGGCTCCAAGAAACATCTTATCTTAGGAAATCTGCTCTGGATTCAAGCTGATCTGTAAAATCCAAATCCTCTGGATCTTCCAGAGGAATATATTAGTTCCAGAAATTGGCTAAGGTTCTGAGCTAAATTGAACTGGAATTCTTTATAAAATCCATTGGAAAGCAGTCTGCAATCTTGAATCTCCTTGATAACCAGGGAAAATATACTGTTAACCTTTCTGAAATCTTCCAGGTAAAAACCAGGTAAAAATTGGTACAAGTTACTCCCTTCTCCACTAAAATGATGATATACTTCCCCACTTTGTTCAGCTTCTTAGTGCTTAGGGAAATTAGGCTCTCTAGGACTATTTTTTTCTCTTTACAATTTTTTCTTATTAATAGAATTTATCCACAAGTGTCCCAGCTTCTTCCCCCTTTCCCATATCACAGTAGGCAGGAGACAGACATGTTCATACAAATTATGAATTTCATGTTCCCACCTTTCAGTTCATTCTCTGAAAGTAATATTCATAATTTATTATTCAAGAATTAAATATGTAGCTGTGTATGATGTTCCCTTGGTTCTACTTATTTCACTATTCATTATCCCATGTAATTCTTCCCCATTTTCATTAAAAATTAATCTACTCATCATCATGTACAACAATTTGTTTAGCCTTTCCCCAAATGAGGATGTTCCCTCAATTTTCATAGGACTATCCTTGATTCATATGCTTCAATCAGTCCCAAATACAGATGAAAAGCTTCCTCCACCTGGAATAGCCAGATAACAACACAAATGTATTCCTCAAAGAATCAACCAAGTACTTGTTACTTACTTGTGAGTCACTAGCATATGCTTAGCAAATGGGGACTTTGGCTAAAACATTCCCTGTACTCTATAAATTATTACATACATGAACTTGAACATACATGAATTATTACAATACATGAACATGTATTAAACTCTTAAGTACTAATAACTGTACCTGAAATAGAGCACATAGGAAAGAGAAAATTCATTATGGACTGGGTTCATTGCAAAAGTATTCATGGAGCAGATGAATGTTGATCTGGAACTTTGAGTATCTAGAGAAGACTTTTCAGGCTGTGTGAGGAGAAGAGAAGGAGGGGAACATCATAAGCAATATAGAATAATCACACCTAGAAAGTACCTTAGAGAGGGCAGCTAAGTGACTCAGTGGATTGAAAGGCAGGCCTAGAAATAGGAGATCTTGGGTTTACATTTGAACTCAGATATTTCCTAACTGTGTTATCCTGTGTAAGTTACTTAATCCCTGTTGTCTAACCCTTACATTCTCGTCTGCCTTGGAACCAATATACAGTATTGATTCTAAGACTGAAGGTAAAGGTTTAAAAAAAAAGGAGAAGTACCTTAGAGACCACCAATTCTACCCCTCACCTACATTGTAGGGAGTGGGAAACTGAGCCCCAGACAAGTGAAATGATTTGTCCAGGTTTGCATAGTAAAAAGGCAGAATTTTAACCCAGACTTCCAGACTTCTACTTTAGAACTATTTCTATGATGCCAAGCTTAAGATCATGACAAGATTGTGTAAGTTATTGAAAGTCAAGTCTTGGGAATCTCTGTTTGCCAAGATACAGAGAAAAATATTAAATACTATATGCCAAGATTCTGAATATTGAGAACACAAATACAAATAAGAAAGACGGATGGCACCTGTCCCTAAGGAGGAGCTTACATTCTAAAGGGCAAAGATGATGCATAAAAGAGAACTGGAAAGAGAGATGTATAAAGAAGAGAGGTATACCCACTGCAGCATAGTATAAAGATGGCTAAGAAGTATCCTTGAGGCTTGTTCCAAGCAAGATAAGACAAAAGCTCTGCTGTCAGAGTCATCTTTATCCCAGGGATAAAGCCTAGTTTTCAATGCAGGGGAGAGGATGATGGTCAGAGTGCAGACAATATGATTTGTAAGAGGTGGTTAGTAAATGTCATTGTTTATTTTTGAGCAAGGAAATAACATGATGAAAATAGAGTTTAGGAAATTTAGTCTTGGAAATAGTGTGCAAGATGAATTTAAGAATAGAGCCTCAAGGTAAGGATAACCACCTTGTTGTCTGTTAAGATCACCTAGGTGATAAAAGCCTGGACTCTCCAATTCCTTAGGAGAAGGCCCAGAAAACCAAAAGATGAGGTTTTATATGTGGTGCTGTCTAATTTAGTTGACCTCCAAGCCTTACTCCTGAGTATGAATTCTTGGAAACCAAGTTCAAGGTCAGATTTTTGTTGTCGGCTACAAACTAGTGGCTGCTTCACTACTAACAGAAAGCATAGAAAATAACTTTCTTCCTGCTAGAACATCCATCTGGTAGCCAAATGGCTTGGATCCCTTGAGAAGAAGTTGGAACAATATAGCAAGAGCAGTCATCATGAGTTCCGGGTCTTCATGAGTGCTGAGCCTGCAGCTTCTCCTGATGGCCATATCATTCCCCAAGGCATCCTAGAAAATTCAATAAAGATCACTAATGAGCCTCCCATGGGCATGCATGCCAAACTGCACAAGGCCCTGGACAACTTCACTCAGGTACCACCCTAGGGGAGGTGGGTAATTTGCTTTAATAGTTCCAATGGGGACACTGGGGATCTAACTGTGGAATATGCTCAGGATGAGGTCTGGCTGGTAAGGGAAATAGGAACTATTCTTTTAAAACTGATCTTTATCCTCTGTCTGTTGTGTACCCAATAATGTTTCTCTGGCTTATACTGAGAAAAAAAGAAGAGATCTTACATGTATTTTTCTTTGGAAGTAAATAGAAATATGTCACAGAATCACTGAATCACAGAATTTTAGAGTTAGAAGTGACATCTGCAGCCATTTAATACAACCCATACTAAAAAGCCATCCTCTTGGTGGCCATCCAGACTTGACTTTAAACCATGCTAGGAGGGAGAACTCACTATTTCCTGAAGCATCCTATTCCACTTGTGGACAACTCTAAGAAGAAGAAGAAGATTTTCCTGACATTGAGTCTAAATTTGCCTCTTTGCAACTTCATATTATTCTGATTTGGTCCTTTGGGGCCAAACAAAACAATTCTAATCCCTCTTTCCTGTTTCTAAGCCCTATTTGAATACAGCTATAATATGCCCAATTAGGTTTTTAGTTTTTTGAATGCAGAGAGGAGACACGATATCTCTAATTCCTTCAACCTTATCAGAATATGGTACAATTTAAGGCCATTTACTATACTTCCCATTATTCCCTAGTTGCTTTCCAGATTAGCAATGTCCTTCCTAAACTGGGGCAACCAGAATTTGACACAATATATCATCAGTTCTCTCACCAGGGCAAAGAACCTCCTTTACCTCCTTTTTCCTGGAAGTTGTGTCTCCCTTAATTCAGACTGAGGTTGCATTTGCTTTTTTTTTGACTACTGCATCATAGTGCTGACATTTATTGAACAAGCTAAATTTTAAATCCCCATTTTAAAACCCCAATTCTTTTTCAGATCAACTATTGTCTAACTCTAACCCATCTCATACTTGGAAAGTAGGTTTGGTTTTTTTAACTCAAGCACAAGACTTTATTTTAACCCCTATGGAATTTCATTTGGTTAAATTCTACCCAATCTTCCAGCCTTCTTACAACGTGTTAGGTCTCCTTCTCAGCTCTGTTACTTGCAAATTAGATGAGCAGTCTGTCCCTTTATCTAAATAATTGCTACAGAATGCCAGTTTAACCACTTTGAAAGCAAAATTCAAGGTCCATTTTTTTTAAATTGTCCTCACCAGCATATGTGCTATCTTATGATATTTCTGTGACCAACTTTTTCATTTTTGTGATCCTACTCTGAGCTGGTTATAGCATTTTAATATGAAATTTCTGTTTGGACTTAGAGTTATTTTCTTTTTTTCTTCTAATTTTTATATTTAGTTATGAATTCTTTTCAACACCTCCAGAAATACAATATTCATTATATGAATTCATGCAAACATATTTCAACATTAACCATGCTGTCAAAAAAAACACAAGAAAAATAAAGAAAAAATGCTTCAATCTGCAATCATAGTTCTCCTCTAGAGGTGGATAGCATTTTTCATCATGAGTCCTTTGGAATTGCTATGGATCAATAACTGTGAATAATACAATATTGCTTTTACTGTGTACATTGTTTTTCTGGTTCTGTCCACTTCACTTTGAATCAGTACATATAAGTCTTCCCAAGTTTTTTCTGAAACCATCCCCTTCATCATTTCTTACTACAAAATAAAATAATATTCCATTACATTCTGTGTGTTTTGAAGTGGACCTAAGCACTGGGAGACTCCAGCTCCCAGGAATCTCTACTGCAACTTCCTCTGACACATCCTACTTCCTTTGTGGGAGGTGTCAAAGAGAGAATAAAAGAGGAGAGAAGCATGGATTTTGGCACCTTTTTCCCCTAATCTAGGTGGAGAGCTTTGAGCCCTGCCTAGCTGCCAGAGATCTAACTTTTCCCGGCTTTTCCTAAACTTTTCCTTCCTAACCCTAAATGAACCTACCTAACTTTCCCTGGAGTCTAGCCTGGGTTAATCTGCTCCCTTGCCTACCTACAAAAAACCCCGGACAATTCTCCAGCCACCTTCCTTACTTTCCTTTCCCTACCTTTCCCTCCTTTTTCCCTACATCATTTCTCATGAGCCAGGTATGAGGTAGATTGCCTCAGTGATAAGGAGGGACATGGGCTGGGAGACGGGACAGGAGAGGACAGGACATCAAGAGAAGGATCAGGGAAGGAAGGGATAGCCAGGAGTTGCACAATATGAGAGAGGAGGTTCTCCACCTGAGACTGTCTGAATTTCAGGAGAAATAGTACTTTCCTCTCTCATTGGTTCGGGAACAGGCTTGCATAAATCACACATTTTGGGGATGGAATCCTCCTTTGCCATTGGACCAGGCAAGGATTGTTTGAAATTGTCCAACTGAATTTGTGTTTCAGCTTGCATTTTCCATAGTTTTTTCCTGTTCTGTCTTAACATTTAGGATCAGGAAGAGAAAATGTCCTAGCAACATAAGAAGAAGGAGCATTCTGAAACCTTAAAGTTCCAAATTGGACGAAAGCCAGAAGGGTTTCTTGCAGAGTAGGAATCATGCTGCTCAGAGTTATAATCAGAAGGTTAGATTAAAGGAAAGGGGAAAAGAAAATAATTTTCAATGTATTTTTATTTTTTAATTGTATATTTTTGTATTTTTAATTTTTTATTATTATTAGGAGTGGGAGTAGGATAAGGGATATTTTATTTGATATAATGTTATATGATTTTATTGGATTTTATTTGCAAAAAAATTTTTTTTTGTAATTTTTTTTATTGTTGCTACACTCCAGTGGCAGAAAGGCAGCTCAACAGGGGGGGAAAAACAACTGAGTGCTCAATATCAGCCTCTAGTGACAAAGAGGCAGCACTACAATGGGGAGGTGGGGGATGGGAGTTGGGGAAGGAATTGTGAGTAAGGGGTGGGGGGGGGCGGGTTAAGGCACTCCAGGGTGCCAGAAACCAAAATGGAGGATCTTGTTGCAAAGGTAAGTTGGGTTTGGGCTTGAGTTTGCCTTTTTAAAGGCAAATTCGCCCCAGAGGGAGAGATTAGAGCCAGGCAGTTAGGGTTAGGGACAGGTAGTTTAGGAAGCAGGCTGGGTTGGGTGGAAAACCAGGGTTTCTCCAGACCCCGTCTGTCCCTCCACCCCACCCCCCACTGGTAAGCTAAGGATCTTGGGCTTGGTTTAGGGGCTAGTACTCCCCTTAGCTAGGGTGGGAAGATGGCTTAGCACTTGATGGGAGGACCAAGACCTGTTGCTGGGGCAGAAGAGCCAAACAGGGGTTAGGAGCTACCCCTAGTGGGTTGAAGCTGTCCGGTAAGGGAAAGGGACACCCCCACTACACTCCTCACCCACCACCCCCAACCCCAACCCTCGTGAGCTGGAGTTGGGGCAGGGAGTTTCAAGCTTAGTAGTAGGCAGTGAGGCAAGGTAGCAATCAGGCAGGCATGCAGGTTTAAGTCCCATCTGGGTCTCCAGAAATGATGTACGGAAAAGGGAGAGAAAGGTAGGGAAAGGAAGGGAAGGAAGCTGCTATAAATATTTTTGTATTTATGGATCTCTAACCTTTTTCTTTGATCTCTTAGAGGTATTTTCAAATATGGATTTACTTTTTTAATCTAGAAATGAAAATCCTCCAATAGCCCTAGCCAGACTGAATTATTAAATTGACACTGGCCCCTGTTTCTTTTTTAATACCTGGAAGTCTATGGAGGAGAGTCCAGGGTCAGGTGGATTGTACAACAATCATAATTCCCTATGAGAATTCCAGAATGTGGGTGACAGATTTGAAGGAGAAAGGGAGAGGATATCATAAACTTCGCCTGCAAAAAAGGTTCTCCTGTGAGATTCCTGATTTCCCTTTCTGTAGAATTTGACCTAAAATGTGATTGACCTAAAATGTGACCCAAAATTGAAACTGTTCTACTACCAAATTATTTATTCTTGAATGCCAAGGATCCTATTCAGGGGAAGACATTTGAAAACAATTCACAGAAATCTCATTATTTCTAACCCTTAGGAATACCCACGCCTTTCCAGACTGTTTTTATTTTTTATTTTTTTTGCCTATTCAGCAACGGCTTCCAACACCAAACAACTAAGAAAAGTTTCTAGATAACAATAGGCTATTCTCTGCCACCTTTCCATCAAGAGTAACAACTAGAGCAGTATATTAGCATTTATATATCACCTATGACATGCCAGACACTATGCTAAGTTCTCTAAAAATAGTATCTGGTTTGATCTTAACAAAAATCCTGAAACAAAAGTGGTATTATTATAGCACTATTGTTTTTTTGTTGCTTTTTTTTTAGAAAAAATTTCCATGGTTACATGATTCATGTTCTTACTTTCCCCTTCATTCCCCCCTTAAACTCCCATCATAGCCAACACGCATTTCCACTGGTTTTAACATGTGTCATCGATCAAGATCATTTTCCATACTATTGATAGTTGCATTGCTGTGGTCCTTTTGAATCTACATCCCCAATCATATCCTCAACAACCATTGCGTTCAAGCAGGTGTTTTTCTTCTGTGTTTCCACTCCTATACTTATTCCTCTGAATGTGGGTACTGTTCCTTTTCATAAATCCCTCAGAATTGTCTTGGGTCATTGCATTGCTGCTAGTACAAAAGTCCATTACATTCGATTTTACCACAGTGTATCAGTATCTGTGTATATTGTTCTTCTGGCTCTGCTCCTTTCACTCTACATCAGTACCTGGAAGTCCTTCCAGTTCTCATGGAATTCATCTAGTTCATTATTCCTTTGAGCACAATAGTATTCCATCAACAGCATATACCACAATTTGTCTAACGATTCCCCAGTCGAAGGGTATACCCTCAATTTCCAGTTTTTTGCCACCACAAAAAGGATAGCTATAAATATTTTTCTACAAGTCTTTTCATCTATGATCTCTATGGGGTACAAACCCAGCAATGCTATGGCTGGATCAAAGGGCAGACAGTCTTTTAGAGCTCTTTGGGCATAGTTCCAAATTGCCATGCATAATGGTTGGATGAGTCCACAACTCCACCAGCAATGCGTTAATGTCCTAATTTTGCCAAATCTCCTCCAACATTCATTACTCTACCCTGCTATCATTTTAGCCAATCTACTAGGTGTGAGGTTGTTTTGATTTCCATTTCTCTAATAATGAGAGATTTAGAACACTTTCTCATGTGCTTATTGATAGTTTTGATTTCTTTATCTGAAAATTGCCTATTCATGTCCCTTGCCCATTTATTAATTGGTGAATGGCTTGATTTTTTACACAATTGATTTAGCTCCTTATATATTTGAGTAATTAGACCTCTGTTAGAGTTTTTTGTTATAAAGATTTTTCCCCAGTTTGTTGTTTCACTTCTGATTTTGGTTGCATTGTTTTTGTTTGTACAAACTTTTTAATTTAATATAATCAAAATTATTTATTTTACATTTTGTAATTTTTTCTAACTCCTGCTTGGTTTTAAAATCTTTCCTTTCCCAGAGATCTGACAACAATATCTGTGTTCACTTAATTTATTTATAGTTTCCCTCTTTATATTCAAGTCATTCACCCATTCTGAATTTATCTTGGTGTAGGGTGTGAGATGTTGACTTAAACCTAATCTCTCCCATACTGTTTTCCAATTTTCCTAGCAGTTTTTGTCAAATTGTGGATTTTTGTCCCAAAAGTTGGGCTCTTTGGGTTTATCATAGACTATCTTGCTGAAGCCACTTACCCCAAGTCTACTCCACTGATCCTCCCTTCTGTCTCTTAGCTAGTTCCATATTGTTTTTATATATATATATGTATGTATATTTGAGAAATCAAGCTTTATTAGAAAGACTTGTAAAAAAATTTTGCACCATTATTTTCATCTTCCTTACCCCAATTTTTTTCTCTTTTCTATCAGTCCCATCGCCATTCTCTTATCCCCTTCCCCTCTTCCTATAGGGTAAGATAGCTCTCTTTTAAAATTTTTTTTTACCAATTACATGTAATAATAAATTTCCACACAAGTTTTCTGAAGTTATATGATCCAATTCTCTCCCTCCCTGCAGCCCCATCCTGGATCTGGCAAGCAATTCAATCGAGGTTATACACATGTTATTACATAAAACATATTGATCATTTTTGTAAGTAACTAATCTTATAAAAACAAAGCCCCAAAGCAAATACCCAAATAAACAAGTGATATACCATATGTTTTCATCTGCATTTCTGCTCCCACAGTTCTTTCTTTGGAGGTAGATAACCTTCCTTTCATAAATCCCTCAGAATTGTCCTGGGTCATAGTAGCAAAGTCTATCACATTTGATCAGTCCACAATATTGCTGTCACTGTGCACAATGTTCTCCTGGTTCTGCTCACTTCACTCTGCAATCAGTTCATGTAGGTCTTTCCAGCTTTCTGAAACCATTTTGTTCATAATTCCTTACAGCAAAATAGTATTCCATCATCATTAGATGACCTTGGTTCTGCTCCTTTTGCTTGCATCAATTCCTGGAGGTCTTTCCAGTTCACAGAGAATTCCTCCAGTCCATTATTCCTTTTAGCACAATAGTATTCCATCACCAACAGATACCACAATTTGTTCAGCCATTCCCCAATCAAGGGACACCCCCTTGTTTTCCAGTTTCTTGCCACCACAAAGTGCAGCTATGTTTTTGTACAGGTATTTTTCCCTATTATCTCTTTGGAGTACAAACCCAGTAATGGTAAGGCTAGATCAAAGGGCAACCAATCTTTTAAAGCCCTTTGGGCATAATTTCAAATTGCCTTCCAGATGAATTCACAACTCCACCAGCAATGTATTAGTGTCCCAATTTTGCCACATCCCCGCCAACATTTATTACTTTCCTTTGCTGTCATATTAGCCAACCTGATAGGTATGAGGTGGTACCTCAGAGTTGTTTTGATTTGCACTTAGAACACTTTTTCATGTGCTTATTGATAATTTTGATTTCTTTATCTGAACATTGCCTATTCGTGTCCATTTCCCATTTATCAGTTGGGGAATGGCTTGATTTTTTGTACAATTGATTTTTTTTTATCCTGGGACTCCATTCTAGGAGCATAGGGCCACAACCAGTAGGCAATGGGTCACACAGTCGCTCAGGGGCACCCAGCTGGGAAGTGTCTGAGCCCGAGTTTGAACCTAGGACCTTTCGTCTCTAGGCCTGTCTCTCAATTCACTGAGCTAACCCAGCTGCCCCTACTTTAGGTTGCAGTTTCTTTAGCAGATGCAGTTTTTTTTTTACAGGGTGGGGTTGCTAGCCCCACGCCCAACCTCCTCCTTTTTTCATCTGGGCTAGGGACCGTCCTTGGCCCAGGAGTGGTAAGGGTGGGCAATAGGGGTCAAGTGACTTGCCCAAGGTCACACAGCTGGAAGTGTCCGAGGCCGGACTTGAACCTAGGACCTCCAGTCTCTAGGCCTGGCTCTCAATCCACTGAGCCACCCAGCTGCACCACAATTGATTTAGCTCCTTATAAATTTGAGAAATTAGACCTTAGTCAGAGGTTTTTGTTATGAAGGTTTTTTCCCAATTTGTTACTTCCCTTCTAATTTTGGTTTGTTGGTTTTGTTTATACAAAACCTTTTTAATTTAATGTAATCAAAATTATTCATTTTATAT
>NC_058133.1:240434288-240454281 GCF_016433145.1 Gracilinanus agilis
TACAAGTCTGTTTATCTATGATCTCTTTGGGGTACAAACCCAGCAATGGTATGGCTGGATCAAAGGGCAGGCATTCTTTTATAGCCCTTTGAGCATGATTCCAAATTGCCAGCCAGAATGGCTGGATCAGTTCACAGCTCTACCAGCAATGCATTAATGTCCCAATTTTGCCACATCCCCTCCAACATTCATTACTCTCCCCTTCTTTCATTTTAGCCAGTCTGCTAGGTGTGAGGTGATACCTCAGAGTTGTTTTGATTTGCATTTCTCTAATTATTAGAGATTTGGAACACTTTCTCATGTGCTTATTGATACTTTTGATTTCTTTACCTGAAAATTGCCTATTCATGTCTCTTGCCCATTTATCAATTGGGGAATGGCTTGATTTTTTATACAATTACTTTAACTCCTTGTATATTTGAGTAATTAGAACCCTGTCAGTTTTTCATTATAAAGATTTTTTCCCAATTTGTTGTTTCCCTTCTGATTTTGACTACTTTGTTTTTGTTTGTTCAAAAACTTTTTAGTTTAATATAATCAAAACCATTTAATTTACATTTTGTAATTTTCTCTAACTCCTGCTTGGTTTTAAATAGGTAAATTAATTTGGGTAGAATTGTCATTTTTATTATGTTAGGTCATCCTACCCATGAGCAATCAATGGCTTTCCAGTTGTTTAGATCCAGTTTTATTTGTTTGGAAAGTGTTTTGTAGTTGTTTTCATATAATTGCTGTGTTTGTTTTGGTAGATAGATTCCTAAGTATTTTATATTGTCTAGGGTGATTTTAAATGGTGTTTCTCTTTCTACTTCTTGCTGCTCTAGTGTGTTGGAAATGTATAGAAATGCTGATGATTTATGTTCATTTATTTTGTATCCTGCAACTTTGCTAAAGTTGTTGATTATTTCTACCAGCCTCTTAGTTGATTCTCTTGGATTTTTTAAGTAGACCATCATATCATCTGCAAAGAGTGATAGCTTAGTCTCCTCATTGCCTATTTTGATACCTTCAATTTCTTTTTCTTCTCTAATTGCAACTGCTAGTGTTTCTAGTACTATGTTGAATAATAGAGGTGATAATGGGCATCCTTGTTTTACTCCTGATCTTATTGGGAAGGCTTCTAATTTATCCCCATTGCATATGATGTTTTTTGATGGTTTTAGGTATATACTGTTTATTATTTTTAGGAAAGGTCCTTCTATTCCTATACTTTTCAGTGTTTTCAATAGGAATGGATGCTGTATTTTGTCAAAGGCTTTTTCAGCATCTATTGAGATGATCATGTTATTTTTGATTGTTAGACTGTTGATATGGTCAATTATATGGATGGTTTTCCTAATGTTGAACCAACCTTGCATTCCTGGTATAAATCCTACCTGATCATGGTGGATGATCTTCTTAATTACTTGCTGGAGTCTCTTTGCTAGTATTCTATTTAAGATTTTTGCATCTATGTTCGTTAGGGAGATTGGTCTGTAGTTTTCTTTCTCTGTTTTTGATCTCCCTGGCTTTGGAATCAGTACCATATTTGTGTTATAAAAGGAATTTGGTAGGACTCCTTCTTTGCTTATCATATCAAATAATTTGTATAGTATTGGGATTAGTTGCTCTTTGAATGTCTGATAGAATTCACTTGTGAATCCATCAGGCCCTGGCAATTTTTTCTTAGGGAGTTCTTTGATGGCTTGTTCAATTTCCCTTTTTGATATGGGATTATTTAGGTATTCTATTTCTTCTGCTGTTAATCTAGGCAGTTTATATTTTTGTAAATATTCGTCCATATCTCCTAGATTGTTATATTTATTGCCATATAATTGGGCAAAATAGTTTTTAATGATTACCTTAATTTCCCCTTCATTACAGGTGAGGTCTCCCTTTTCATCTTTGATACTATCAATTTAGTTTTCTTCTTTCCTTTTTTTTATTAGATTGACCAGTACTTTGTCTATTTTATCTGTTTTTTCAAAGTACCAGCTTCTAGTCTTATTTATTAATTCAATAGTTTTTTACTTTCGATTTTATTAATTTCTCCCTAGATTTTTAGTATTTCTAATTTAGTTTTCATCTGGGGATTTTTAATTTGCTTGCTTTCTCATTTTTTGAGTTGCATGCCCAATTCATTAATCTCTGCCCTCCTTAATTTGTTAATATATGCACTCAAGGATATGAATTTCACCCTGAGTACTGCCTTGGCCGAATCTCACAGAGCTTGGTAGGATGTCTCATCATTGTCATTTTCTTCAATGAAATTATTGATTGTTTCTATGATTCCTTCTTTGACAAATTGGTTTCGGAGAATCATATTATTTAATTTCCAATTATTTTTTGATTTACCTGTTCAGGTACCCTTACTAATTATTATTTATATTGCATTATGATCTGAGAAGGTTACATTTATTATTTCTGCTCTTTTGCATTTGTTTGCAATGATTCTATGCCCTATAACATAGTCAATCTTTGTGAATGTGCCATGTGCAGCTGAAAAGAAGGTGTATTCCTTTTTGTCCCTATTTATTTTTCTCCACAGATCTATTAACTAATTTTCTAGGATTTCATTCACCTCTCTTATCTCTTTCTTATTTATTTTTTGGTTTGATTTATCTAGATCTGAAAGAGGAATATTTAGATCTCCCACTAGTATAGTTTCACTATCTATTTCCTTCTTGAGCTCTGCCAGTTTTTCCTTAAGGAATTTGGATGCTATACCATTTGATGCATACACATTGAGTATTGTTATTTCCTCTTTGTCTATACTACCTTTTATCAGGATGTAATTACCTTCCCTATCTCTTTTAATCAGATCTATTTTCACTTTGGCTTTGTCAGAAATCATGATCAACACTCCTGCCTTCTTATTCTCTGTTGAAGCCCAAAAGATTTTGTTCCAGCCATTGACTTTAAACCTGTGTGTGTCCATCTGTCTCATATGTGTCTCTTGTAGGCAACATATGGTAGGATTTCGGTTTCTAATCCACTCTGCAATTTGCTTCCATTTTATGGGCCAGTTCATCCCATTCATATTCAGAGTTATAATTATCAGTCATGTATTGCCCAACATTTTGGTATCCTTTCCTTGTTCTACCCCTTCTTCTTGCGCTATTTCCTTTTAACCCAATGGTTTGCTTGAAACCAGTCCCTCTTGTCCCCTCCCTTTGTTTACTTCCCTTTCCAACCCCTCCCTTACTATTCCCCTCTTTTTATTTTTAAGGCCTAATGAATTTCCTCCTCCTTGTCCTCCCCACTCCCCTGCTCCCCTTGGTTTATCCCTTCTGACTATAGCTACTCTTCCCTCTCAGGGTTAATTCCACTGAGAGTAAGGTTTAAATATTACCTCTTAATGCTCTCTTCCTTTCCTTCTTATAATATTATTCATCCCTTCCCCTTCCCATGTCCTCTTTGTGTAGTTTAGAATATCTTATTTTTCTTATTCATTCAAGTTTCTCTTGGTGCCATCTAATATTCACTGCCCCTCTTCTCCCCAACCCCGTATCATCTTAGACCTTTTAGTACTTCATCCCCTCCCTATAAATAATTCTTCTAATTACTATAATAGTGAATACAGTTTTTGAAAATTACACATTGCATTTCTACATATAGGAATAAAAATAATTTGATTTTATTTAAGCCCTTAAAGAAGCAAATTTAAAAATAAGAGTTTCTTTCTTTCCCCTCTGTTTCTTATTTACCTTTCCATGTTTCTCTTTGTTTTTGTGGTTGAATATCGAACTTTCCATTTAGTCCTGGTCTTTTCTGTGCAAATACTTGGAAATCTTCTATCTTGTGGAATGCCCATACTTTCCCCTGGAAATATATAGTCAGTTTTGATGGGTAGAGGATCCTTGTACGTAGACCCAGTTCTCTTGCTTTTCTGAGTATCATATTCCAAGCCTTGCGGTCTTGTAGTGTGGAGGCTGCCAAATCCTGGGTGATTTTGATTGGTGTTCCTTGATATCTGAATTGTCTCTTTCTGGCTTCTTCTAAAATGTTTTCTTTCACTTGGAAGCTCTTTAATTTGGCTATTATGTTCCTGGGGGTTGTCTTTTGAGGTTTTAGGGTAGAGGATGATCTGTGGATCCTTTCAATGTCCATATTGCCCTCTTGTTGAAGAACATCAGGACAGTTTACTTGGATAATTTCTTGTAGTATGGTGTCCAAATTTCTATTAATTTCTGCTTTTTCATGAAGACCAATGATTCTCAGGTCTCTTCTAGATCTGTTTTCTTGATATATCATTTTCTCAGTGAGATATTTCATATTTCCTTCTATTTTATCAGTCTTTTGATTATCTTATTTGTTCTTGCTGTCTTGAGAGATCATTGGCGTCTACTTGCCCAATTCTGGCCTTGTAGACTGATTTTCTGCTACGAACTTTTGATTTTCCCTTTCTATTTGGTCTATCCTATTTTTCATGGTTTCCTCCAATTTGCTTATCATTTCATTTAATTTTGGGGCATCTTTCTCCAAAAGGAAGTTTCTGGTTTTTAACCTGTTAATTTCCTTTTTAGCTATTTCCCACTTTTCTTACCAAATCTCTTCCATATTTCTCATGATCTCAGATTTGAACTCTTCAAGAGCTTGTGACCAATTTTCATTTTTTTGGGAAGTTTTGGATGTGATTACTTGTTTGTTCTCCTCTGCTGTTTGCTCTGTTGTCTGGATTTTTTCTGTGTAAAAGTTATCAAGTGTTAAAGCATTCTTCTTGATCTTTCTCTTTGGAGGTTCTTGTGCATGGCTTGCCATTATTATTATGCTGTTTTTCTTAGTCAGAAGTCTGGGTGAGGCAGATAGGCTCTCTGTCTATCGAGCTGTAGAGCAGTTTTTGCCTGAGTCACAGCTCAGTGCTGCCCCTCTCAGATTTATCCTCAAGCCCATGGTCTGAGCTCTTTAGGCTCCTTGGGTCTTAAGTCTAGCTGTTCTCAGGGTGAAGCTTCCTGGTGGTCCCCTTGTTTGCTCCTCTGCCCAAGGCTCCTTTAACAGTCTCAGAGAGCTGCTTTTACAGTCATGCACCCCTCCACACTGGGTCCCCACCCAAGGTCTGTGCCTGCACTCAAGGTCTGCGTTCAAAGTCTTCATCCTTTAGCTTCTTAGGGTCTTCAGTCTTGCTGCTTTCAGGAGCAGGCCCTGGTGATCCCAGGTGACTGCCATGAACTTAATGAATGGCCCAAACTTGCTCTAACTCTTGTGCACTGGCTTTCACACTGTAGGTGGTATGGGGGGGGGAGGAGTTGCTCAGCTTGTATTTTAATGAGAGCTAATTCACCCCCTTATAGCATGGAAATGCCCAAATCCCACATACCTTCAATGCTGCACCCTGTTGTGGGATCCCTCCATTCATCTAGATTTGGTTTTTGTGTTCTCTTAAGGAGTCATGTATATGTGGGTTAGGAGAGGTTAAGCACACTGCTTCTACTCTGCAGCCATCTTAACCCAGAATCCCCTATAGCACTATTGTTATAGCAACTCTAAGATGAAGAAACCAAGGCAAATGAAAATTAAATGATTTGCCTAAAGACACAGAACAAGTATATGAACTCTCCTGACTCTTGCCTCACTAATGGAGGTTTTTTTTATTCCGATGAAGTTTAGTCTTACTTTCTATTTATTATTCAGCTTCCTATGAATTAATATTTTCTTGGTTGATTCCCTCTTATATTAATCACTGTTTTTTTCCTCTTTCTTAGAACATCATTTTGTTTACTTTTTCATTCTCTTTTCTATAACCCATATCACTTTTTGAACTGCATTTTGAACTTTCAGCTGCATGAGCAATTTTATTTTATTTATACACAATATTATAAAAATGGAGTAAGGTTTGGAGAGAAAGAAAGAGTTCTACTCTGGACATACAACAGAACCTCATTTTATGCAACCTCATACTGTAATGATGAGCAGGTTAACAAGGGCCTTGAGCTGGTATCAGGCTAGTAGGAGGATAATGTTGGTTCTTAGGATGTAGTGAGCAACCTCAGTTGGGCCTGAAGCTTGTTTATGAAAGAACAAGGATCCAAACCCTGAGAACTGAGTGCCCAGTGAAACCTCACTGCTAGCCACAAGGCTCCTTTAAGATATCAGGCAGCCGGTCCCATCCTGCTGAGGAAACTGCTTCTTATTGGTTAATGGCAGTATGGCAGAGAAAAGTAAAATAAAAATTTTAATTACATATAATTCACCCAATCGTGCTTATTCTCAATCTAAGAAGCATTTGTGTGTCATTACATTGTTTTGACTCAAACATTAGCTCCCACGAGTCTTTTTTTTAACTCTTACTTTTTCTCATAGTAATAACTCCAAGACAAAAGGCAAGGGCTAGGCAAACAGGATAAAGTGACCTTTCCTAGGACCACATAGCTAGGAAGCTGTATGAGACTAAATTTGAACCAATGTCCTCCTAATGCCAGGACTAGCACTCTCCACTAAACCCCCATATCACTTGTTGTCCAGAGTTTTCATTTGCAACATGTCGTGTCCTCATCAGAGCAATGTTTTTCTTTCTTTCATTAACCCTTAGTTATTAATAATGTCCCCAAAGTACAAGAGTAGTGATACTGGTAGCTCTGATAAGACTAAAAGAAGTCATAAAGTACCTAGGTATGTTCATATAAGAAATACTTATAAAATAAAGGGGTTCACATATGTGTGATTTCCAACTTATACAAAGGGGCTTGTAACCCTAAATCAACATAAAACAAGGTCCTACTGAATTGTATTGAAGATATTTACTGAACATCTTTAGATGTCTTCTGAATATCCAGTTTTAGATATCTGAAATGGAGTTAGAGATGTGAAATTGGGGAGCAGAGAGATTAGGGCAGGATAGATAAATCTGAAAATCATTAGCATAGAGATGGTAATTAAATTCATGAAAGATGATGAGATAACCAAATGAAGCAATACATAGGAAGCTTTTTCAATATCCTAGTCACCTTCTTCTTAAGGTTTCCTTATCTTATCAATGTTCTTAGTAAAATTTAATATCCAGAATTCAGCAGAATATTCAAGATGTTGTCTCATTGGGATAGAGTACAAAGGGACTAATACTTCGCAAGAGTAAATCGCCAATAAGCATTTATTTTTTTAAAAAACTATGTGCCAAGGGGCAGCTGGGTAGCTCAGTGGATTGAGAGCCAGGCCTAGAGACTGGAGGTCCTAGGTTCAAATCCGGGCTCAGACACTTCCCAGCTGTGTGACCCTGGGCAAGTCACTTGACCCCCATTGCCTACCCTTACCACTCTTCCACCTATAAGTCAATACACAAAAGTTAAGGGTTTAAAAAAAAAACAAAAAACTATGTGCCAAAATCTCTACTAAGCAGTGAATGCACAAAGAAAACTAAAAATAGTTCTTGTCCTCAAGGAGTATGTCAACTACTAGATAGATGTATGTGTAACAAATTCAGAATAGATGAATACAACACTTCTTAATATAGTCCAGAATCAGTTTTGGTGGGAGTCTAACATATTACATTGTTGCCTCATATCAAACTTGTAGACCACTAAAAATTCCAGGGTTTTTTTTTAATGAACTTCAATCTAGCTATACCTTTTCTAATGTTATGAAATCAATTATTTAACACAATAGTATTTGTTTTAATTTAAATTTTAAAAAATTTTTATTTTATTAGATTTGGCCCAATGTTCTAGGCTATCATGGAGATACTAACTGTGTCATCTAATATGTTAGCTATGGGGCAGAGGGGAAGCTGGGTAGCTTAGTGGGTTGAGAACCAGGCCTAGAGATGAGAGGTCCTAGGTTCAAATCTGACCTCAGACACTTCTTATCTGTGTGACCCTGGGTAAGTCACTTAACCCCCATTGCCTAGCCCTTACCACTCTTCTGCCTTGGAACCAATACATAGTTATTGGTTCTAAGGCAAAAGGTAAGCGGTTTTACAGTTATATACCTGCTAGCTTTGTGTCAGCTACAAATCTTTGTCATTCAAGTCAAATGATAAAAATGTTAAATTGCTCTATTTGTATTTCTGAACATGTAAATTGGTTATTAATCTCACAACTACTTAGAGAGTAGAATCTAGATGTTATATGCTTATGCTCATTTTTTAATTAGTTTGGATAGTAAATTTTTATCAGTTATCTTTTAATTTTCTTTTGATATTTATTTTAGTAAAATTCGTTATGCAAAAGTCTGTTTAATAATTATATAGTACAATATGTTATCTTTGATTATTTCCTTCATTCCTTCTCTAGATATGTTTATCACTCTTCCACAAATGAGATAAATATCCTATGCCATTTTCTTTTTTTTAAAGGATGTACTCTTTATCTTTAAAGTTTTAACACATTTGTAGTGCATAGCCACATGTTATAAGATATTGATCCAAGTTAGTTTTTCCTCATTTTTCTCCTCAACTTATTCTCTATCCCTCTGAGCAAGCCTTCCCTTATAAAAAAGAAAAAGAACCAATCAGAATCGACACAATGATAGTATCAGTCTATGCAAAATTCCATACTCTATCCAATAAAAGGATAATCTTATGTCATTTTGGTAATTATCACTTTGTTAAATGTTTTAAAATCTGACAGAATAAATCATTAACACTTTTAAAGAACACATTATTTTTTATTCTTGCCTTTTTTCATCAAGATACATTTCACTATCAAATTGTCAAATTCTCTGAAATAGTCCTGGGACATTTTAATCGGAATTTCATTAAACCTGTATGTTAGCTTGAGACAGTGTTGTCATATTTAGTCTCTTTCTATATGTATTTTGTCTCTTTTATTTATCCCACTGGGACTTAACTAGAATTTAAGTTTATCTTTATCAAATGTCATCTGAGATTCAAATTTAAGTCCTCAGACTCCAAATCCCTCTAGAATCTTCCCATTACATTAGGCTGCCTAATTTGAAGTCTTGTTCTTTAAAATCTGAAGCAATTATATTTCTTTCAGAATACTCTGGAAATGTGTACCCGAGAAACAGAGTTTAAGAGTATTTTATTTGCACTTTGTTACTTCCATGCTGTGGTAGCAGAAAGGCACAAATTTGGACCTCAAGGCTGGAATCACACTTACCCCTTTAACACAGGAGACCTTACCATCTCTGTGAATGTGCTCTATAACTTCCTTGAGGCCAATGCCAAGGTAAGGATAATAAATGAGATCCTAGATGTTTACACCAGGATGAAAAGAACTATAGACAGGCATCTGAACCTTCTATAATTTCAACTCAAAAATGGCAATAGTGCCATTCTTTGATTGAAGAAAAGAATTAGTCCCAATGAAGAGCTTTCCAAAATTTCCTAAAGAGAGATATTTAGGGTTAGGGACAATGACTCTGATGTGAGTACAAGGTGTATGCATTAGGTAAAAACCAATCCATATATAACAGGATTCATACTAAACTATATGTAGTGATCGCACAGATTATAAAGCTACCATAATGGCACAAAGTGCTAAACAGCACCTCTCAGGTGCTCTTCAGGATCAACATACCAACCATCACACTTTTCTATCTGCTACTGATTCATTCCTTTTCTAATTCTCTACCTAGGTTCTTAGGCAAAAGCTGTGTTCTGGTGTTTCTTCACAAATAAATAGAAATGTATAATCATTTTCAATAATTAATCAATTAGCTCTGAGCCCCCAGCCTAGCTTACAAATAAGCTAGATAAATCTCTAATGCTTAAAATTTCATTCCTATCTATTGGCTATAGATTGGCTATATCATTTATTGAGCTGGTAATGAACAATACAAAGATACATTTAAATGTTTCAACAAGGCATCATTTTCAAGAAAGATCACAGCTCTATGATTTAAATAGAGAACCTTAGATAGTGAACTAAAATTAATAGAAACCATAATTTTAACAAGATAGTAGGATATAAAATAAAAATACAAAAAGCATTACATCAATATGTATTACCAACAAAACCCAGCAGAAAGAGGCAAAAAAGAAATTTTATCCAAAAAAAATACATATAGACAAATTAAATGAAAACTAAAAAGATCTTTTTACAACTATGAATAAGGGACAAGTTCTTGACCAAACAAAGGAAAGAGGTAATTGTAGGATATTAAAATAGATAATTTTATTGCATAAAATGGAAAATATTTTGCATAAACAAAATGTCCATTAGATGAATAAAAATTTGTAAGGAAGAGGAAAATTGTTAGAGGAAATATGAGAATATAGACATAGTAATTTCAGGTTGTAAAGTGATTGAATCATTGTGGAAATCAACTTGCATGACACTTTATTCAAAAAATCACTAAAAGCTTCACAGACCAGAAATAACACTACTGTGCCTCCAAGGAGATTAAAGAAAAAATGAAAAGATCAATGTGTATGAACAATATTTATAATAAATTTTTATTGTAGTGAAGAACAAGAAACAAAGTGACTGTTCATAAATTGAATGATGGCTGAACAAAATATTAACAACAAATTAATTAATTAACATTACTTATTAATGTAATATTATTTCATCATAAAAATGACAAAAAAGGAAAATTTCAGAGAAACCTTAGAAGAACTGTATGACCCAATAAAAAATGAAATGAACAGAACGAAAAAAAGTATTTTTCAATGCCATAATTTTGTAAAGGAAGACAACATTGAAATATGTAATGAAGGATGGAGCCAAGAGGGCAGAGAATGGACAGATCCTTATCTGATCTCCACCAAATTACCCTCCAAAACAACTATCATATGATGACTTACAACAAATTCTGGAACAACAGAACCCACAAAAAGACAAGGTGAAGTAATTTTCCAGCACAAAACAACCTAGAAAGCCAACACACAGATCTAATGCAATGAGATGGAGATGGTGTGGGGCTTGCCACAGCGATAGACCTTGGGTATAGCTGAAGCTGTAGCAAAGGCTTCTGGAATTCTCAACCACAAAAGATAAGGGGGGATTGGACAATTGCTCAGAAGGAGATTACAAAGATCCCTTTCCTGGCTCTAGGTGCAAGACTTTTGTCTCATTGACCATACACAGAACCAAGGCTCATAGTGGTGAGGAGCACTAGCAGATACCTACATTTGCAGCAACAGGAGAGAAGGGGGACACTGGCCATAGTTCCAAAAGAAAAAAGAGTGCTTGGGAATACTTATAGACCAGAGCACAGGCCTGGAGAGTATTAAACACATCTCTCCTTACATCATATCACCTTGGAAGAACTGAAAATAGATAGATACCCAGAGATAAAGATAAAGTAAAATATACTTTATTCTTGTAAAGTGTGAAAATTAATGGCTTGGATAAATATATGAAAATTATAAATCTTTTATTTATAAAAGAGGTGGAAAGAGTGAAAGTAGAGAGGTAGGGTAGAAAAAACATTAGTAGAAAAAACAAAAGGGTAGAAAAGGCATTATCTAATTAAATATTGTTCCAGTTAAGGACTTGTTAACCTTCAGTCAGAATTAAACTATCTCCAGAAGACAGGAAGGGAAAACCATCTATCCACTCACCCAAGACACTGACTGGAGCTGAAGGTGATTCCTGAGGCCAACTTTCTTCTTTGAGCTGACCTTCTTCTTGAAGCTGACTTCCTTCTTAGAGTGACTTTATTCTTAGAATTCATGTTCTCCTCAACTCTCTTCACCTGCTTTTATGATGGTTTCCTGTCCCTGCCCCTTTTCATGGGGGCCAATCAGTTTCCAAACTGTCTGAGTTGTCACCTTTGTATTCACACCTTTCTGAGTGTGGGGACTCTTCTTCTCAACCTTGCATCAAGTAAGGTGTGAACTCACTAAGTGGTTTTCGAGCTTCTCCCACCTAGTTCAAGCTTGTGTTGAGTAAAAGTTATTGCCAACCAAAGTGTTAACTCCAACTAGGCAAAGAGAACAAAGGATTCCATTTTCACAAGTGTGAACTCAAAGAGAACCAAGAATTCCCTTTTATACTCTGAAGGCAACTGCACAAAGAACCTGTCATTTGGAACAGTGCTCCTTTCACCATAGGTATGGAGCCCAACTTTAACAGTTTTTAAAATAAAATAAAATTAAAAAGCTGGAAAATGAGCACACAACAGAAAAAGAAACTCAACATAGAAAGTTATTTTGGTGACAGAGAAGACCAAAACACAAACTCAGAAGAAGACAACAAAATCATCACTGCTGCATCCAAAGCCTCCAAGAAAAATAGTAATTGCTCTCAAGGCCAAAAAAAATTAATGGAAAAACTCAGAAAGGATTTTTCAAATCAGAGTAGTAGAGAAAAATCTGGGGAAAGAGATGTGTGATACGGGAGGATCATGTGAACCTTACTTTCATCAGAATTTTGGTTTAATGAGGGATGAACATACACAATAAATTGGATATAGAGAAAGCTATCTTACCCTAAAGTTAGTAGGAGGGGAAGAGGACAACAGAAGCAGGGTGGAACTGATAGAAAAGAGGGAAAAATGATGGAGGAGGAGGTCAGAACCTAAACAGGGGTAATAAGATGGAGAGTACTACACAGTAATCATAATGTTGCAAAAATTTTCACAAGTTTCCATAAAAAAGGCCTCATTTCTCAACTACATTAAAAATTAGTTAAACATATAATATATCATTTCCCCAATTGATAAATGGTCAAAGGATATGAACAAGCAGTTCTCAGACAAACTAATTAAAGCTCTCTATTAGTCATGCAAAGAAATACTCAAAATCACTATTAGAGAACATAAATTAAAACACCTATCAGATTGGCTATTATGACAGAAAAGGAAAATGACAGAACTTGGAGGGAATATGGAAAAGCTAACACATTGATGCCCTGTTGGGGGAGTTGTGAACTGATTCAACCATTCTGGAGAGCAATGTAAATCTGTGCCCAATAGTACATACCCTTTGACACAGAAATACAATTACTAGATATGTATCCCAAAGAGATAAAAAAAAACAAAAAGGGGAAGGACCTATATTTACAAAAATATTTGAAGCAGATCTTTGAGAGGGCATGCAAAGAATTGAAAAGTAAGGGGATACCCATCAATTGGGGAATGGCTGAGTAAGTTATAGTATATGATGGTAATAGAACACTATTGTTCTATAAGAAATGATAAGCAGGAGGAGCTAAAAAATACTGGAAAGTCGAAGCAGAATGAAATAAGCAGAATCAGGAGAACATTGAACACAGTGATAAGGTGATAAGAATACTGTACAATGAACAACTGTAAAAAACAGCTTTTCTCAGCAATACAGTGATCCAAAACTATCCCCAAAGAGCTCATGATAAAAAAAAATGCCATCTGCTTCCAGAGAAAAAGGACTAATAAGAGTCTAAATCCAGACTAAAGCAAACTTTTTTCACTTTCTTAATTTTTTATTTGAGTTTCCTTCTACAAAAAGGATTAATATGGGAAAATCTTTTCCATGATTGCACATGTAAAATCCATATAAGATTGCTTACCATCTCAACATGGGTGGGAGTTGGGGGGAAAAGAGGAAGGGAGAGAATTCAAGACCCAATATTCTTTTTAAAATGTTGGAAACTATTGTTACATGTAAATGGGGAAAAATTAAATTAAATTAAAAACAAATAAATATGTAAGAATTCAGATCATGCAATGCAACCAATAATGAATGATTCCAAAAGATTGATGAAAAAGCTTGCTCTCAAATTCTTGGTGGGGAGATGATGAACTATGGACAAATTTTCAGATATTGTCAATACAACAAAAATATGCTTTGCTTGGCTATACTTATGGGGGCAAGGAATTGTGGAACACAGATAATGATGCAAAAGAGAAGAAAGTAAAGAAAAAGTGTAAATAAAATATTTATAATGCACAGAGGAGAACAGATGAATGTTCACAAGGGGACAAAGACCACCTTAAATGTATACATATATATAAATATATTATCTATGCAATAGTTTTGCATTTTCACATATAATTTTTTCCTGGTCTTCTTTGTGTGACATGTGCATGTAGCAAACACTCTGGCTCCACTTTCTAAAGGCCAGATTGGTTATATCTCCATTCAAAGTTTCAGGGTATCTTGAGAGATTTAAGGAAAAATGTTCCTACTGCCACTAGATCTAGCCACCATCAGCTTTGTTCTCCTGCATTAGGGGGCTAGTGACTTCAACCTCAGTTCCATTTGACCAGCTAACACTGGATAGTTTTCACAAAAGGATATTTACTTCAAAGACATGGCAAGAAATACATACAAATATTTCCCCCAATATTTCACATACATAATCCTTCCCTCACAGTTTTGTTCTTGGTGAAAAGGAATAGGCTCATAATTTAGCTCATGGAGTTGGTCCAATCAAAGCCCCAGTTGAGATTAGAGAGCAAACATTTGTAGTGGAGTCAGGATGGTTCTGTGACTTCCTCCAGTAGCATTCAATTGTATTGGAGTGGAAGAAGAAATAGCTGGTGAAGTGGGTGTCATTTGGAAGAAGTCAGAGTCTCTATGTTCCCCACATTTCATTGTATCTGAAATCACACTGTTTAGTGATCAAACTATTTAATCTACACAATAATTCCTATGCTGCAATTCAGTCTAATTTCATTCTCATCCTCTGCTTCTTAGGTGCCCTATGATGACTTGCGCTACCTCTTTGGTGAGATCATGTATGGAGGCCACATCACAGATAACTGGGACAGGAGGCTTTGTAGAACATACTTGGAGGAATTCATTAAGCCAGAAATGTTAGAAGGAGAAATGTTTCTGGCTCCAGGGTTCCCAATGCCAGGTAATATGGACTACAACAGTTATCACCAGGTAATCTTCCCATTTCTGGACCTGGCAATGCTATGTGAATGTTACCTTCCTAAGTCTATTACTCTGTTTTAAAATGAAAGAGTGGGAGATGAGACTAGATAGATTTAAAGATCCCGTCCAGCCTAATATTCTCTAGAAAGCATAACACTTTTAGGGTGTTCCAGCAATACTTTTAAAGCCATTTTGGAATATACTTGCTGGAATGACTCTCAAAGCTCTTTTCCCCTGTTTTAGAAAGTTTATGAGTTCCTAAACTCAGGTAATATTTATCATTAATATCAAATTGGATGTGTCTTCTTTCATGACATGAACAATTTGGAAATATGTATTGCATCAAAGCACTAGTATATATCAGACTATTTACTGCCTTAGGAAGGGGATGGAGGGGGGAGGAGAAGAGAGAAAAGAAACAATTGTTAAAAATTATTTCCACTTGCTCATCAGCTCCAGGAGGGGAGAGGGAGGAGAGGAGAGAAATAACATGAATCATGTAACCATGGGAAAATGCTCTTAATTAATTAATTAATTAATTAATTAAACAGAAAATTGTTGTTTCTACAATGTAATTGAAAAAAATGTATAATTAAAAAATAACCAAAAAATCAAATTGGTCCATTTTTATCACAAGGATTTCAGTTCTTATTGAAATGTATGTTTCTCATTTCCAAATGCAATATCAAAGAAATATATTTCATTACTTTAATATAAAAAATGACTGAGACCTAATTAGTAGAAGTGAATTCTCAGTAAAGAATTTAGCCCACTTCTCCTAAATAATAATATTTGTCCTTAAACTTTTCAATGGATCAATATTTTGTAGACCCTTTCTGATGCTTGCTGGCCACTACAAAAATGGTTTCACAATGAAAAATTTCTCCATAGTAAATTTTTCAGACAAGGTAACAGCCTATGAAAGAAAGTTACAAAATCTCTAGTCACTTTCCTATAACATCCTCACCTCAACAGAATTCCTAGAATAAGGAAGTACAACTAAGCAAAAGAAATCATTGTATTAATAATGTCAGAAAACATGCTTCAGTCCATAGCTATACTCCTCACCATCTGTCCCCTAAGAGGAAGGCATGAAATCCCTGATGGTTCACTGAAGCCACAGTTATTTACTACATTGTCCAGAGTTCTGATGTATTTTAATGTCAATGAACATATCTTTAGGGAATGCTTACTTACCCAACACCATGCACGGTGCTATGAGGATATAGGAGATAGGGGCAGCTAGGTGGCTCAGTGGATAGAGAAAAAGATCTAGAGTCAGGAATACCTGGGTTCAAATGTGACCTGACACTTCCTTAGTTATGTAATGTTGGACAAGTTACAACCCAAATTGCCTAGCCCTCATCACTCTTGTGCCTTAGAATCAATACTTAGTATTGATGCCAAGACAGAAAGTAAAGGTTTTAAAAAAAGATATAGAAGATATGGTTTGACCCATTAGGATCTTATAATCTAGTTTTATGTAAAGGAGACAAAACTAATACTGACAAGTCAGTCAATAAAATTAAGTGTCTGCTATGTTCCAGGGACTGTACTTAGCATTGAGAATACAAAGACAAAAAACAGTCCCTGCCCTTAAGGAGCTCACAATTAGTTAGGGGTGGATGAGTAACAGGAATGGGAGGAGGATGCCTAGTGGGAGGGGCATGACAAAGTCCAGAGGAATGTAGGTGAGTGGGAAATGAAGAGACAATTGGCCTGGATCTCATCTTTAAATGAAGGACTTGGGAGGAACTCTCTACTGTTCACTTTCCACATTCTCTTATTGCAGGCAGGATAGAAACCCAGGAGCAGAGGGTACTGAAGAGATGTGAGTTCCAGGGTTGATGTGACCCATGAAACAATTAAAAAATAATTAAATGCTGAACTATGGGATTCAGACTGATTTTTTTTAAACCCTTACCTTCTAACTTAGTCAATTAGTTTCATCCCTAACTAGACTATACAATGTTTGTCTAACATTCTTTTCTTTAATTTTAAACATTTATTAATATTCATTTTTAACATGGTTACATGATTCATGCTCCTACTTTCCCCTTCACCCCCCGCATTCCCCCCACCCTTGGCCGACACACATTTCCACTGGTTTTATCATGTGTCCTTGATCAAGACCTATTTCCAAATTGTTGGTAGTTGCATTGGTGTGGTAGTTGTGAGTCCACATCCTCAATCATGTCCACCCCCACCCATGCATTCCAGCAGTTGTTTTTCTTATGTTTCCTCTCCTGCAGTTCTTCCTCTGAATATGGGTAGCGCTCTTTACCATAAGTCCCTCAGAATTGTCCTGGGTCATTGCATTGCTGCTGGTACAGAAGTCCATTACATTTGATTGTACCACAGTATATCAGTCTCTGTGTATAGTGTTCTTTTGGCTCTGCTCCTTTCACTCTGCATCAGTTCCTGGAGGTATTTCCAGTTCATATGGAACTCCTCCAGTTTATTATTCCTTTTAGCACAATAGTATTCCATCACAAGTATATACCATAATTTGTTCAGCCATTCCCCAATTGAAGGGCATACCCTCCTTTTCCAGTTTTTTGCCACCACAAAAAGCTCAGCTATAAATATTTTCAAACAAGTCTGTTTATTTGTGATCTCTTTGGGGTACAAACCCAACAATGGTATGGCTGGATCAAAAGGCAGGCATTTTTTGGTAGCCCTTTGAACATAGTTCCAAATTGCCAGCCAGAATGGTTGGATCAGTTCACAACTCCACCAGCAATGCATTAATGTCCCAATTTTGCCACATCCCCTCCAGCATTCATTACTCTCCCCTTCTTTCATTTTAGCCAATCTGCTAGGTGTGAGGTGATACCTCAGAGTTGTTTTGATTTGCATTTCTCTAATTATTAGAGATTTAGAACACTTTCTCATGTGCTTACTGATACTTTTGGTTTCTTTACCTGAAAATTGCCTATTCATGTCTCTTGCCCATTTATCAATTGGGGAATGGCTTGATTTTTTATACAATTGATTTAACTCCTTGTATATTTGAGTAATTTGACTCCTGTCAAAGTTTTTCGTTATAAAGATTTTTTCCCAATTTTTTCTTTCCCTTCTGATTTTGACTACATTGTTTTTGTTTGTACAAAAGCTTTTTAGTTTAATATAATCAAAACCATTTAATTTACATTTTGTAATTTTCTCTAACTCTTGCTTGATTTTAAAGTCTTTCCTTTCCCAGAGATCAGACAAGTATATTATACTGTGTTCACTTAACTTATTTATAGTTTCCCTCTTTATATTCAAGTCATTCACCCATTCTGAATTTATCTTGGTGTAGGGTGTGAGATATTGATCTAAACCTAATCGCTCCCATATTGTTTTCCAAATTTCCCAGCAGTTTTTGTCAAATAGTGGATTCATGTCCCAAAAGTTGGGCTCTTTGGGTTTATCATACACTGTCTTGCTGATGTCACTTACCCCAAGTCTATTCCATTGATCCTCCCCTCTGTCTCTTAGCCAGTACCATATTGTTTTGATGACTGCTGCTTTATAGTATAGTTTAATATCTGGTACTGCTAGGCCCCCTTCCTTCACATTTTTTTTTCATTATTTCCCTTGATATTCTTGATCTTTTGTTATTCCAAATGAAATTTGCTATAGTTTTTTCTAATTCAGTAAAGAAGTTTTTTGGTAATTTGATAGGTATGGCACTAAATAGGTAAATTAATTTGGGTAGAATGGTCATTTTTATAATGTTAGCTCGTCCTACCCATGAACAATTAATGGCTTTCCAATTGTTGAGCTTCACTTTTATTTGTTTGGAAAGTGTTTTGTAGTTGTTTTCATATAATTGCTGTGTTTGTTTTGGTAGATAGATTCCTAAGTATTTTATATGTCTAGGGTAATTTTAAATGGTGTTTCTCTTTCTACCTCTTGCTGCTCTAATGTGTTGGAAATGTATAGAAATGCTGATGATTTATGTCCATTTATTTTGTATCCTCAACTTTGTAAAGTTGTTGATTATTTCTACAAGCTTCTTAGTTGATTCTCTTGGATTTTTTAAGTAGACCATCATATCGTCTGCAAAGAGTGATAGCTTAGTCTCCTCACTGCCTATTTTGATACCTTCAATTTCTTTTTCTTCTCTAATTGCTAATGCTAGTGTTTCTAGTACAATGTTAAATAATAGAGGAGATAATGGACATCCTTGTTTCACTCCTGATCTTATTGGAAAGGCTTCTAATTTATACCCATTGCATATGATGCTAGTTGATGGTTTAAGATATATACTGTTTATTATTTTTAGGAAAGGTCCTTCTATTCCTATACTTTTCAGTGTTTTCAGTAGGAATGGGTGCTATATTTTGTCAAAGGCTTTTTCAGCATCTATTGAGATAATCATGTGATTTTTGTTTTTAGATTGTTGATATGGTCAATTATATGGATGGTTTTCCTAATGTTGAACCAACCTTGCATTCCTGGAAATCCCACCTGATCATGGTGGATGATCTTCTTTACTTGCTGGAGTCTCTTTGCTAGTATTCTATTTAAGATTTTTGCATCTATGTTCATTAGGGAGATTGGTCTGTAGTTTTCTTTCTCTGTTTTTGATCTACCTGGCTTTGGAATCAGTACCATATTTGTGTCATAAAAGGAATTTGGTAGGACTCCTTTGCTTATTATATTAAATAAAAATCCTTATAAATATCATACTTTGGAGGCATTGAATATTAATTTCAATCTTTACAGTTGGTGACCACAAAGGGATTTTCAAACTCCCTGTAAAATAGTTCCCAGCTGCGCCTTCCCCCCCCCTCCCCATGTGGGAGAGCTTTCTGAGGCTTTTGCTTAGCGACTGCCTCTCATTTTTCTTTCTTCCCCAATCCGTGCATTTTCCCACCTAGGCGTCTTTCACATGCCTTCCTCACCCGCTTCACCCTTGTGCTGGTTCCTCAGACCGCTGTAGCCTCCCAACGCCTCCCAAGCACTTTTCCCACCCCTTGACTGCCTGGCCAAGCAGGGGTTTTGTTTTCAGCCACAAGCGGCAGCCCCACCAGACTTAAGCTGCTTTATTTACCATTGCGTTTTCCTGCCTTATGGACCCTCTGAAGACCCTCCAGCCAACCTGCCTGTGACTGGTAAGTTTCAAAATGCCTTGCAGCCTCTAGCCCCTTTTATCTTACAAACACCCCTAACTTCTACTGGGCTTTTTGCCTGGGTGTGGGGAGGTCCTGACCTTTTTGCATCCACCTCAGCCTGCTTTCTGGCTTCCCTGGCCAACTGGGGTTTAAAAATAAGCAAGATAATTACTTCAACCCCCAGCTTCTGACTGTGAAAGCTTTAAAG
>NC_058133.1:240478057-240490534 GCF_016433145.1 Gracilinanus agilis
TTTGCTTAATTTAAATTGAGGAATTCTAGGTGGTGACATTCCTCCTTTCACCTTTATCTTCACTGGCTTAGCAGATAGGATCCTACCCACGTCTGAGGAACTACCAGCCCAGACCCCTATGGGTAGCATATCTGGAATCTTACAGATGCTGTCTCGATCCAGTACTAAGATTGTGTGATCTTCTGCTATCCTATCTAAGCACAGGTTGGGATGATGTTTCAATGACCTTTTAGGAAGATGCCAATATAGTTCCCCATTTGGCTCGCAATAGATTGTTGCAGCCAATTTACATAAGATATCTCTACCTATGAGATTGTTTGGGCACGATGGTAATAACAAGAATTGATGATCGAATTCTATAGATCCCAACTTCACCATTTTTGTCTGAAATTTTGGTGCAGTTTGGGGGTATGCCTGAAGCTCCTTTTACTATGACTGATCCAAGCATCTCACAATCTCTAGGGAGATTCTTTAAACAACTTATATCTGCTCCTGTATCAATAATGCCATTTATATATTCTCCATTGATTTGAATTGTGACCAATGGTTCTTTATTGTTATTATTATGTAACGGTAGTATCTGTTTCTCTTCCTTTAGTAGCAGGGTAGTAATGGTTTCAGAATCTAATGCCTCTCTCTTAGGAGATATATAGTAGTCTAATGATGAGTTCACTTCCTGGAAAATGTCTGCCTCCATGTGCAGTTCCTCTCTGATATCTGATTCTGCCCCTCCCCCTGGTTGCTTCTCTTCAGAGTCTAGAGTACAAAATGGTTTCTCTTGGACCACAGTTTGAATTTTGTCAATTTCTCCCACCATTCCAGAGCATTGTAAGTTCCCAATCATAGTTCCAGGGAAAGGATTAGATGTATTTTCCTCCCCTCTCACCAAGACTTGAGGTCTCAGCCCTGTGTGTGTGGTATTTTCTAAGTTGCAGGTATTCACAGGTAAGCCTGCCTCTGTAAGCTTTGTTTTCAAAGTGTCTTCCATTTTTTAAAAAATTTCTCTTGCTGGCCGCTTTGAAATCACACTCGCTACATTGTTTCTAGGCTTGAAACTCTTAGCCTCTAGGTTTAGACAGAAATGTATCCCTTTTTCTGTTGTTATGATGCTCTCTGAGCTAGAGGTTTGAGTCTGAAACATTGTTTCTCTCTCATCCTCCATTTTGATATCAGGTGTTAAACTAAGTGAAGTTACATCTTTCTCTCTGGCAAAGCACTGCTCTAGGGGCTTGGTAATGTTACCAAGTCTCTCCCCTAAGCTACTCACATTGTCCAACATAGGTAGCAATTGGCTATTTGCAACAATGTTACTCTGTCTAGTTCAAAGTATAAGTCACTTGCAACTAGTCCTTTGTCAATTTCTTTCACTACTTCCTTTGAAGTCTGTGAAAACTCAGTGCTTCCCACAAGAGAAGATTTTCCCCCCATAGATATCCCTATGCAAGTCTCTCAATTCATTTTCCATCTCTATCTCAGCAGTGGACTTTTGTTTTTAATGTGGTGTATTGATTTTCCTCAACACTGTCCATCATTAGTATTTTAGCCTCATTCTTTCCTTTGAGCTTTTTGCTCTCTGTATTTGTCTCTCTTGGTTGGTATGTATTACAGGTTAACCTTCATTGTGTACTTCTTGGTCTTTCTCCTAACTTCAAATATTTTTCCATTTCACCTAAAGATGGCTTATCTGATTTTTTTACAATCATGTTGGCAACAAGCTTGTGATTTTTGAGATTTGCTTGCCCAATTACTATTGACATAAGTTTTCTTATAAGAATCAGTCCTATCCTTATTAAAATCAATTTGTTTCCTGAATATACATTGTTTTATCAGGTGGCCTGCCTTATTGCATAAGAAACATTTAGGAATTGAATTATTGGTTTTTTCTGATTATAATAATTATTTTTTGGTCTAAATTCTCTATTTTTGGTGATTTGTAAGGCATAATTTTTAAACTCTTCTCTGATTCGATCTCTCTTTGCCTCTTTCAACTCCCGTTTTAACTCCTGAATTATCCTGTCTTTCTCTGAGTCCAGCTCATGTCTATCTGTTGTTCTTTCTGCTTAGATTCATATATGTATGTGGCATGTTTCCCGATTTCTTCCAATGACAACTCCTCCCACTGTGGACAACTTTGCCTGAAATACACTTGAATAGGCACACTAGTTCCCTTTATGAACTGCCTCTTTATATGGGGTAATGCTTCATCTGCCTGGTCCCTATTGAAACCTAGGAGATTTTCAGAGTTTTCCATCAACCTGTCTAGGAACAAACTCGGGTGCTCATCCTCAGTTTGCCTCATCCTCTCAAATTTATTCCAGCCATTTGGCCTTTTTCCATGAATTTTTACTGCCTCCAATAGATCTGTTCTGCACTTTATTAAATCTCTCATATTAGCAGGAGAACTTAAATCTATTGCTGAATGGTCTCTTGGCCAGTCTACTAAGTTTGCATTGTTCCTAATCTCATCTATAAACCATGTTTTCTCACTAGGAGTAAAAAATTCATCAAGAATAAATTCCACGTCTGCATATGATGGGTTAAACAAGCTAAATGTATGTTTCAGTTCCTTAGTTGCCTTGTAAGGGGACAGAAAGAATTTTGGGAATCTTCTTTTCAACACCTCCAAATCCTGGGCTGTGAACGCCTTGTATTTCTTCATGTTTACTGCCTCCCCATCAGCCCAAAATTGCGTTTGGTCAATTATTGGTAGCAAGGTCACAGTAGCAGGTGCCATTGCTCCATCTTCAGTTTGTGTAGCTGTCCCTATTCCATTGTCTGTTTGTGTACTAGCATCTGTCATTTGTACTTTGGGAGTCTGTTTGTCCTTTGGTTTATACATGCCCTTCATGATCTCTAATTGCATTATAGTATGTCTATCTAGATCTTGCCCCAATCTTATTCTGTTGTTAGTCTCAATCAACAACCTCAACTGTTCCTTCATCATGGCTATTATATCATCTTTATCAGTTTTGCCTTTTCCAAACATCATAGTGATCAATTTCTTCACTCCAACCAACCCTTGAATCACAGTAACCAAAGTCCCTATTAATGCTGGCAAATATGATAGAAACTCTGCCATGGTTATATTTGTAGGTGTCATAGATGGTTAATATCTTTATGAAATACTCTGGTATGATGCAGAACCATAATTTTATCACTCCTTGTGTAAAAGAATATAAGAACATCTCTATGGTCCCCAGTATAAATGACATCCTCATTAATCCCATTTCTCTTTGCTCTTCTTCTATCTTTTTGATAGGTTCAATAGCCTGGCTTCGCCAAAAACTGTAAGAATTATTGACAAACTAATCTTTCTAACCATAGATTAGGGAATAGAAAATATTAGAATTTATTATGAATTAGGAATGTTATTTGAAGTTAGTGTTAGAAATATAAAGAAGGTTATTACAAGATTTCATTAATTTAAAGTAAGAAACAACACAGATAATTATTCTTAAATGTTCTCATAATGTTTACATGTTATACTTATGTTCAAATGATGTGTTTATGAAAATATTGTATTCAAATCCCACACTTTCCCAGAAAAACCTATCCTAAACCCCTTGTCATTAGCCTTAGGCTAGATAGTTAGATAAGGCATTAGATAAGATAGGATTTATTATTTTTTGGGGAAGGGTAGTTAATGGGATAGAAACACATAGTTAAGAATAGTATAGAGTAGAGATTATCCATGGACAAGATCAGCTGGAAATTTACAGGTTGAAATTTCCAAAAACAAAACGGCATTCATGTTATATTGAAACTCTGGGAGCAGAGAGTCTCACTGTTGATTGACAGGTGAAGATTGTTGGACATCAGAATGTTCCCAGAGGCCATGAGGACAGGGGAGAAAGCGATTGGCCGGGGGGTATAAATACCCTGGAAGCCCTGGCTTTTGCTTCCTTTCTTTTCCCTTGGACCTGAGATCTGTAGACCATGGTCTATTGAGATTTGAGACTTGATTGGCTCAACCTTGCAAGAACTCCTGTCTTGTACCTCATTAACATTGCCAACCTGTATCCAGACCGTGAACCTTCTTATTCTATTGCACCCTAGATATTTAGGAATTCAAACCATCTTTAGATATCTAGGTCTCCCAGGGCCCGGGAGGGATCCGGGAAGTGGGCAGGAGAAGAAGAAGAGGGTGGAAAAGTGGTGGTTCCTGAAGGCTGTAAAGGCATAATATCTAGCAGGAAGAAGAAGCTAAAAGACATCAAACAACAGCTTCCTTGCTCTGGTTTGGCTGTGGCCAGGCTGAGCCAGAGGAGCTAAACAAGCCAGAATCACTCACCTGCCTACAGCTCTGAGGGATTACTATTATCAAAATTAGTTTAGGGTTTCCCAATAATATAATAATAATAATTATTATTATTATCAGTTGTGTATTCACTGATATTTTATTATCCTCTCCTAGTTCTACCCGTTCTTCTTACACTATTTCCTTTTAAACCAGTGGTTTGCTTTAAGCCAGTAACTCTTGTCTCCTCCCTTGATTTACTTCCCTTTCTACCCTCTCCCTTATTCCCCTCTTTTTATTTTTAAGGCCTAATGAATACCTCCTCCTTCTTCTTCCCTCCCTTTTTTGACCTCCCCTATTCTCCTGCTCCCCTTGGTTTATCCCTTCTGACTTTCTCAGTAGGGTTAGATAGAATTTTATATCCCAATGGATATAGCTACTCTTCCCTCTCAGAGTTAATTACACTGAGAGTAAGGTTTAAATATTACCTCTTAATGCTCTCTTCCTCTCCTTCTTAAAATAGTATTCATCCCTTCCCCTTCCCATGCCCTTTTTGTGTGGTATAGAATATCCTATTTTTCTTATTCCTTCAATTTTCTCTTGGTGTCCTCTACTATTCACCCCCCTCATTCCCACCCCCCATATCATCTTAGACTATTTAGTATCCCAATCTCTCCCTATGAATAATTCTTCTAATTACTATAATAGTGAATAGAGTTCACTACAGAGAATTATACATAACATTTCTCCACATAGGAATACAAATAATTAGATCTTATTAGCCCTTATAGAGGCAAATTTTAAAAATAAGAGTTTTCTTACTTTCCCTTATGTTTCTTATTTACCTTGTCATGTTTCTCTTGATTTTTGTGGTTGGATATTGAACTTTCCATTTAGTCCTGGTCTTTTCTGTGCAAATATTTGGAAATCTTCTACTATCTTGTTGAATGCCCAAACTTTCCCCTGGAAGTATATAGTCAGTTTTGATGGGTAGGAGATCCTTGGTTGTAGATTCAGTTCTCTTGCCTTTCTGAATATCGTATTCCAAGCCTTGCAGTCTTTTAGTGTGGACACTGCCAGATCCTGTATGATCCTGATGGGTGCTCCTTGATATCTGAATTGTCTCTTTCTTGCTTCTTGTAAAATGTTTTCTTTTACTTGGAAGCTCTTGAATTTGGTTATTATATTCCTGGGGGTTGTCTTTTCAGGGTCTAGTGTAGAGGGTGATCTATAGATCCTTTCAATGTCTATATTGCCCTCTTGTTGTAGAACTTTAGGGCAGTTTTCCTGAATAATTTATTTTAGTATGGAGTCCAAATTTCCATTAATTTCTGCTTTTTCAGGAAGTCCAATGATTCTCAAATTGTCTCTTCTAGACCTGTTTTCTTGATCTGTCAGTTTCTCCTTGAGATATTTCATGTTTCCTTCTATTTTATCAGTCTTTTGACTTTGTTTTATTTGTTCTTGCTGTCTTGAGAGATAATTGGCTTCCACTTGCCCAATCTTGTCTTTAGAGACTGGTTTTCTGCTATAAGCTTTTGATTTTCCTTTTTGATTTGGTCTATCCTGTTTTCCAGCTGTTTGATTTTGGTCTCCAATTTGCTTATCTATTCTTTTGATTTGGGGGCATCTTTTTAAAATTACCCAATTCTAGCCTTTAGAGACTGGTTTTCCTTTTCAATCTGGTCATTTCTGGTCTTCAATTTACTTGCCTCACTTTCCAATTGCGAAATTCTGCCTTTTAAACTGGTATTTTTTTTTTTGCTAGATCTCTTCCATCTTTCTCATAATCTCAGATTTGAACTCTTCGAGACCTTGTGACCTGTTTTCATTTTTTGGGGAAGGTTTGGATATGGTTACTTGTTTGTTCTCCTCTACTGTTTGCTCTGTTGTCTGGATTTTTTCTGGGTAAAATTTGTCAAGTGTTAAAGGTTTCTTCTTGATCTTTCTCTTTAGGGGTTCCTGATTCTGGCTTGACATTTTTAGCCAAATGCCCTCTCAGCTTTATCCTCACGCCCAGAGTCTGTCTGCACTCTTTAGTCTCCTGAGGTCTCAGGTCTAGTTGTTCTCAGGGTCAAGCCTCCTTGTGGTCCCCTTGCTTGTTCCTCTGCCCAAGGCTCCTTTAACAGTCTCAGGGCACTGCTTCCGTGGTCATGCACCCATCTGCACTGGGTCCCCACTCAAGGTCCATGCCTGCGCTTATGATCCCTGTCCTCGCCTGCACTCAGGGTCTGTGTTCAAAGTCCACGCGTTCTTTAGCCTCTTGGGGTCTCGAGTCTTGCTGCTCTCAGGAGCAGGCCCTGATGACCCCAGGTAGCTGCCAATGACTTAATGGGTGCCCAAAACTTGCTCTAACTCTTCTGCATTGGCTTTAGCACTGTAGGTGGTGTGGGAGGGGGGAGGGGGGAAGGGGTTGCTCAACCCGTGTTTTAGTGAGAGCTATTTCTACCCCTTATAGCATGGAAATGCCCCGATTCCATGTACCTTCGATGCTGCACCCTGTTGTGGGGTCCCTTCATTAATCTGGATTTGTTTTTATGTCTTCTTGAAGAGTCCTATATGTGTGGGTTAGTAGAGGTCAAGCAGCTGCTTTTTACTCTTCCTCTATCTGAACCCGGAAGCTGGGAGGACAGAATTTTGACAAGTTGCTTTTTAATTATTAATTGCTATGTACTTCAAGAATCTTATGGCAGCTTGAGCTAGGTATTTGCAGCCTGATCAAGGGCATAGTTTGATCTTTATCCTCCTGAGCTTTCCAGGATCCAGATAGATCATGCTTTGTGCCTAGGCAACATTGCTTCACTTACCACTGGATGGAGTGCCTCTAGAAAGTAGTTTGATTTAGCTGTTGACCTATCCCTCTTCTAGGCCGAAGAAGGGTAAGTCCTCAAACCACTCTGGCCCTGCTTAACCAGGTTAAGCCCTGCTCTCATACCTGATCTGAATCTGTGATCTTTTCACGGAAACCCAAATGCTGATCCAGCCTTCGTATGAACTGTTGCATCAGACCTCTTTTGGAGATCCTTTGCTGTTGGTCTTTAACTAGGACTAAGTACATGATTACCTGTAGGTACCTTCTGCTTTGCTGCTAACCTAGCCCTAAGAAAGCTAGTAGTCCTAATCATATCCCATGCTTCTAGCTGAACTCATCCCAGGGCTGACTTCACCATTTGTTGGGGGAGATTAACTATTTTTCTGGGCCAACCAGGGTTGAGCATACCATGTGCTCTGGGTACACCATGATTCTGGTCCTTTGCATGGGATATGCCCCAGATCTATTCAGGAAGACCCTACTGGGAATCTCATCCTGCTGACTGAGATCCATTCACAGACTAGAACTGAGCCCTGGGTCTGCTTTTAGTGACCCTGCCTTCTGCCTAAAAGGGGCAGTGAGCTGAGTCCACAATCTCAGCCCATTCCTATTGTACTTTTCCTGTTCTTGTCACTTGCCCTTAGGCAAATTTGTGATTTTAGTCTGGAATGATGCCCCACAATGATTTCTCCTTAGATTTCCCTCTTTCTACTGATTTCCACTTGCTATGTCTATCTCCATTACCTCTCTCCCATTCTAATCCTTTCTATCTACATAGCTACTTTATTTCAGGGCCCCATCAATTTTGAACTAAATTATTGCAGAAGCTTCCTAAATGGTATCTCTATCTCAAGCTTCTCTTCAATCTAGCCCTTCATATATACTGCTATCAAAATGAATTTTCTTAAACAAAGATCTGACTATGTCACTTCCTTACTCAGTAATCTCTTGTGGAGCCTTATTGTATCTAGAATATACACTCATCTCTTTAAATTTAAAAGTTCTAGAATATCAAGGGAAATAATGAAAAAAAAATGTGAAGGAAGGTGGCCTAGCAGTATCAGATCTTAAACTGTATTATAAAGTGGTCATCAAAACAAGGATCAGTAGAATAGACTTGGGGTAAATGACCTCATAAAAAATAGTGAATTATAAACCCAAAGAGCCCAGCTTTGGGGGAAAAAATCCACTATTTGACAAAAACTACTGGGAAATTGGAAAATAGTATGGGAGAAATTAGGTTTAGATCAACATCCCCCCTGTTACACCAAGATGAATTCAGAATGGGTAAATGACTTGAATATAAAGAAGGAAACTATAAGTAAATTAGGTGAACATAGAATAGTATACCTGTCAGATCTATGAGAAAGGAAAGATTTTAAGACCAAACAAGAGTTACAAAATATTATAAAATGTAAAATAAATACTTTTTGTTACATTAAATTAAAAAGGTTTTGTGCAAACAAAACCAATGCAATCAAAATTAGAAGGGAAGCAACAAATTGAGAAAAAAATCTGTATAACAAAAACCTCTGACAAAGGTCTAATTACTCAAATATATAAGGAGCTAATTCAATTGCATAAAAAAATCAAGCCATTGTAATAGTAACGAGAGCCAATCAAGTAACCAATGTTATGATAGAAGGGAGAGAGAGTCTATGAGGTAAGACTCTCTTCTAGCTCTCCCCTCCTGCCGATTATACCTTAGGAGACTTTGAGGGGGTGTCACCCCAAAACTGGGTGACCTGGATGATCATTCCAACCCACAGGAGTTGGGGGAGAGGCTTCCCTAAAAGATGAGGTATGGAGTACCCTGATCCGATTCTGAATGAGGGTGGGGTTCATGCAAGCCTCCCCTGAGGTCAGTCAACTTTACAGGGCATGGTCTATTTCCAAGATGGAGGCAGCTAGACTAAGCTGTGGTTCCCTCTCCCTTGTTGTCTCTCAGGCACTCTGGAATGCTATCTGACTAACGAATGGCTTTTATTAATCACAGTTCAGGGACTGGGGAAAGGGGTGAAGGGCAGAGGGATTTTGAGGTGCCCTTTTCTCTATTTCTATGGGATCTCTCACTCGGGTCGGAACCTTTGGGGTTCCCACTCCTAAGCATCTCCCCTTGCCCCTTCTCCTTCAGTTTCTATTTCTATTTTCTATTTCTATCCTTTTCTATAATTATAAGTTAGACTGGAAAAGAGTCTCTCAGCAAGGTTGGGTAATGGGAGAAGGAGCCCAAGAGATTGCTCCCAAATTGGAGTCCAAAAACTTAGCTAACTCTATGGTTGAAGTCTTGATGGGTGAGAAGCACTAGGATGCCTTTGACCAGGGAATCAGGATTTCACTGTCCAAAGAAAGATCCTCAGGAAGCCCTCAGGACTGGATTCAAGCTGAGATGTCCACCTCTCTCCTCACAGTCCTCTGCCTAACCCCTCTTCTACTTCCTCCTCTGGAGAATTACCCAGAATTCCCTCTGGTCTCAACTGTCACCAGCTGTCACCAACCATCAGTCACTCCTTCTCTGGCTCCTTCTGTCCCATCCCCCTTGCACAAATCCCATTCTTACAGTATCCTGGGCATGGTGTCACCCACCTACAGTCTTAGCTACTCCGGAGGCTGAGACTGGAGGATCACTTGAGCCCAGGAGTTCTGGGCTGCTATGTGCTATGTCAATTGGGTTTCTGCACTAAGTTTGGCATCAATATGGTGACCCCCTGGTGGCCTAAGGAGGGGTGAACGAGCCCAGGTCAGAAACGGAGCAGGTCAAAACTCCTGTGCCATCAGACAAATCTGGAAACACAGAGGATTCATAACATCTGAAGGAAAACAAATTGCATATGGGGTCATCATTCTGCAACTTCTAGAAGCAGTACAACAACCCAAAGAAGTAGCAGTCATGCATTGCCAGTGCCACACTCTTGGGAAAGATAGCACATCATTAGGGAACCATAGGGTGGACATAACTGCAAAGTATGGAGCTAGATTTGGCCCTATCCATGTTCTGAATTTCACCCTTGTGGAAGAGGACAATTTAAAACAAGCCTATAGCCCAAGGGAAGTTCAGGACTGGAAGAAAAATCTAGGAGCAAAAGCTCTATACTACCCAGTTTGCAATGCCATTCATGAAAAAGGGCATTATAGCTCCCAGGCATTAATCAATTTAGTACAACATTTCTGGTTAGCACCCAGAATCTCCCCCTATGCCATACGAGTTTGCCAAAAATGCAAGATCTGTTTGCCCTTCAATCAAGGAGTTTGTAGAAAAAAAGGTCTCAGAGGCCGACCTTTGGCATACTCTCCATTTGAATGCTTGCAGATAGACTATATATGCATGCCCAAGATAAAGGATTCAAACATGCACTTGTCATAATTGACCAGTTGACAAGGTGGCTGAAGGTTTTCCATGCCAAAAAGAACAATGCATCGTTTGTGATAAAATCCCTACTGAAAGAAATCATTCCTAGATTTTGCATACCCAATAGTATAGGCTCAGACAGAGGGAGTCATTTTACTCATGCAAAGCTCTAAGAAATCTACAAGAATCTAGGAATAAAAGGGAATTATCACACCATTTATCACACAGAAAGAAAGATTCAACAGAGAAATAAAAGCACTTATGGGTAAAGTCTTTATAGAAATTCATCTAAAGTGGACAAATGCTTTGCCAATGGTGTTATGGTATCTGAGAAGCAAACCCAGTGGGGACTTACAACTTTCCCCATTTGAAATGCTATATGGCCGACCTGTTTGGCAAGGGAGAGCTCACAAAACCCCATATGTCTCAATGCTGGGCACAGATTGTGAACTGCATAAATTATCCAGGCCCTGCAACAAAGACTCACAGAACTTTATGAACTTGGTTTGATTCAGCAGAGTTCCCCTTGATTACGACTTGCATAATTTAAAACCAGGAGACATAGTGTACATAAGAAACTTTACAAGAAAATTAGTAACAGACCCCAAATGGTTAGGACCCTATCAAATTTTGCTCACTATCCCTACAAGTATAAAAGTAGAAGGAAAAGATTCATGGTTCCACATGACCCATGTGAAACCTCAAAAGAAACATACAAATGCAGAACACCCAGAAAAAGTTCTAGACAAATTACAGAAAGTGCTGAGGACTGAGAATTAAAATTCAAAGTCACTGCAAAACACAAAATCATTGAAAAACACCTGAAAGTGCATATAACATACACACACATAAACAATTGATTAGCATTACTGACAAAGCATCACAATCCACAGTTCCTGCATCCAGACCAGAGAGCCCATCCAACAACATGTATAATGACAGACAACATGTGATGGAGAAACAGAGAAGGGGAAAAGTGTCAAGAGAAGAAAAGGAAGCTGAGAAAATCACCAAGAAGAAGGATGCAAGAAAAGAGTACTTGAAAAGACATTGTAAAAAAACTTTTGAACTTTGAACTTTGCAAAACAATGAACAATTGCACAAAGAAGAGGACAGAAGGAAATGGTTTACATAAGACTATGGTGTGGCAATAACACAAAAACACAAATTAACCTCACAATTTAGGGATAATGCAACCACAGTACATAGCATCAAGATACAAGAGAAACCTACAGACAATTTGAAGAAAATTGACAACTTTGAAAACAAAAGTGAGTATTTTGCATGCACAGTACATAAAGAGAACACAAAACACAGCACAAAACTGATATCTAGTCAAGACCTAAAGCGAGTGTCTGAAGATTGTGAAAATACAATATATATATATATATACATATAATGTAAATAGTTGCAAGTTCAATAAGATTTTAACCACATAAGAAGATCAAGTGATTTTCTTGTCTGGTTAACTAATGCTTGTACAAATGTATAATAGTGTAAATAATGTAAATTTTATATAGACCTGTAACATAGGTTGGAAAAGTAAAGTAGAATTGTAAATAATAGTCTCTAACCATGTAGATAATGTAGCATACTAACAATTTAGCAGATAATTTGTACATTAGACATAGGGAAAGTGCAGAAACAGCTAGGAAAACTCAAAATTTTTAGCAAGCTAGTGCAGGGAAAGCATAAGAATAAAATATATAAGTGTTGTTGAATAAATAACTAAGAACACTAACATACTAAAATAGATTCTCAATATAAAAGTTAACATTGCATTTAAAACATAGGTACCTTAGGCTTCCGGGTTAAGATGGCGGCAGAGTAAAAAGCAGCTCTTAACCTCTCCTGACCGAAACACACAAGACTCCTCAAGGGGACATAAAAACAAGTCCAGACGAACTGAGGAACCCCACAACAGGGTGCAGCATGGAAGGTACATGTAATCAGGACATTTCCATGCTATAAAGGGGTGAAACAGCTCTCACTAAATCACGGGCTGAGCAACCACCCGACCCCCACCCCCTCCACACACAGCACCTATATCGCCGAAGCCAGCTAAAAAGAAATAGAGCA
>NC_058133.1:240494774-240512482 GCF_016433145.1 Gracilinanus agilis
AGTAATGAATGTTGGAGGGGATGTGGCAAAATTGGGACATTAATGCATTGCTGGTGGAGTTGTGAACTGATTCAGCCATTCTGGCTGGCAATTTGGAATCATGCTCAAAGGGCTATAAAAGAATGCCTGCTCTTTGATCCAGCCATACCATTGTTGGGTTTGTACCCCAAAGAGATCATAGATAAACAGACTTGTACGAAAATATTTATAGCTGAGCTTTTTGTGGTGGCAACAAACTGGAAAAGGAGGGTATGTCCTTCAATTGGGGAATGGCTGAACAAATAGTGGTATATGCGGGTGATGGAATACTATTGTGATAAAAGGAATAATAAACTGGAGGAGTTCCAGGCAAACTGGAGAGACCTCCAGGAACTGATGCAGAGCAAAAGGAGCAGAGCAAGAAGAACATTGTACACAGAGACTGATATACTGTGGTAAAATCGAATGTAATGGGCTTCTGTACCAGCAGCAATGCAAAGACCCAGGGCAGCTCTGAGGGATTTATGGTAAAGAATGCTACCCACATTCAGAGGAAGGACTGCGGGAGAGGAAACATATAAGAAAAACAACTGCTTGACGCATGGGTCGGGGTGGACATGCTTAAGGATGTGGACTCAAAACTACCACACCAATGCAACTAACAACAATTTGGAAATAGGTCTTGATCAAGGACACATGACAAAACCAGTGGAAATGTGCATTGGCCATGGGTGGGGGGAATGCGGGGGGTGGAGGGGAAAGTAGGAGCATGAATCATGTAACCATGTTAAAAATGAATATTAATAAATGTTTAAATTAAAAAAAACATAGGTAGCTTAAACAATTTGATAACAGCTAAGAATAATAAGATAATTGTATTGTATTACTTGATACTTATATATTAAAAGTAGAAACAAGTTAAAAATTCTGTTAAAATCACAGATGGGTTAAATGAAAATTTAGAAGAGTTTAAGGATAAGAAAATTGTTACACTATAAACTTAGTGTTCAATGGAAAATTTTTTGTTTTACAAAATTGTTTTGTACCCTGTAAAAATTGCAGCCCTCATCCCCCTACCAACCTCTCCAAAACCCATCTTAGAATAGGAATAGATAGATAATTAGTATAATGATAAGACAAGATAAGGATTTATTATTTTGGAGGGAGGGGGAACATAAGATAGGAATAGGAAATAGTGATGCATGAAAGTCCCACCTCACAAAACCGTGATACTATAAGAATGGGATTTGTGCAAGGGGGATGGGACAGAAGGAGCCAGAGAAGGAATGACTGATGATTGATGACAATTGGTGACAGTTGATACCAGAGGGAATTCAGGGAGATTCTCAGGAGGAAGGAGGAGAAGGGCTGCCGGCAGGAGTGCTCAGGAGGAAGGAGAGATTAGGACATCCCAGCTCAGATCCAGCCTTGAGGGCTTCCTGAGGAACTTTCTTTGGTTATTGAAACCCTGATTCCCTAGTCAAAGGCAACCCAGCACTTCTTACCCATCAAGACTTCAACCATAGAGTAATCTAAGTGTTTGGACTCTATTTTGGGAGTGATCTCTTAGACTCCTTCTCCCATTACCCAACATTGCTGAGAGACCCTTTCCAGTCTAACTTACAATTATAGAAAAGGATAGAAATAGAAAATAGAAATAGAATCTGAAGAAGAGGCGGGGGAGATGCTTGGGAGTGGGAACCCCAAAGGTTCCCTCCTGAGTGAGGCTCCATAAGAATAGGGAAGAGGGCACCCCAAATCTCTCTGCTTTTCACCCCTTTCCCCAATCCCTGAATTGTAATTAATAAAAGCCATTCGTTAGTCAGATAGTGTTCCAGAGTGCCTGAGAGAAAAGGGAGAAGGGTAACACAGCTTGGTCTGGCTGCCTCCATCTTGGAGCCAGACCACCCACTGTGAAGTTGATTGACCTCGAGGGAGGCTTGCATGAACCCCGCCCTCATTCAGAATTGGATCGAGGTACCCCATATCTCATCTTATAGGGAAGCCTCACCCCCAATTCCTGTGGGGTGGCATGACCATCCAGGTCACCCAGTTTCAGGGTGACAACCACTCAAAGTCTCAGCAGTGCATATTTGGCACAAGGGGAGAGCTAGAAGAGTCTCACCATATAGACTCTCTATCTCCCCTTCATTCCTAACATTGGTCACTAAACTCCCGTTTCTTCTTTTACCATTCCCCAATTGATAAATAGGCAAGGGACATGAATAGGCAATTTTCAGGTAAAGAAATCAAAACTATCAATAAGCACATGAAAAAGTGTTCTAAATCTCTCATAATTAGAAAAATGCAAATCGAAAGAACTCTGAGGTACCACCTCACACGTAGCAGATATGATAGCAGAGGAAAATAATAAATGTTGGAGGGGATGTGGCAAAATTGGGACATTAATGCATTGCTAGTGGAGTTGTTAATTGATCCAACCATTCTGGATGGCAATATGGAACTATGCCCAAAGGACTTTAAAAGTCTGTCTGCCCTTTGATTAAGCCATACCACTGCTGGGTTTATACACCAAAGAGATAATAAGGAAAAAGACTTGTACAAAAATATTTATAGCCGTGCTCTTTGTGGTGGCAAAAAATTGGAAAATGAGGGAATGTCCATAGATTGGGAAATGGCTGAACAAATTGTGGTATCTGTTTGTGATGGAATACTATTGTGCTAAAAGAAATAATGAACTGGAGGAATTCCATGTTAACTGCAATGACCTCCAGGAACTGATGCAGAGTGAAAGGAGCAGAACCAGGAGAACCTTATATGCAGAGATACACACACGATGGCACAAATCAAATGTAATGGACTTCTCTACCAGCAGCAATGCAGTGATCCAGGACAATTCTGAGGGACTTAAGAGAAAGAACGCTATCCACATTCAGAGAAAGAACTGTGGTTGTAGGAACATAGAAGAAAAACAATTGCTTGATCACATGGCTCAATGGGGATATGAATGGGGATTCAGACTCTAACCAATCACCCTAATGCAAATATCAATAATATGGAAATAGGTCTTGATCAATGGCACATGTAAAACCCAGTGGAATTGCGCATTGGCTACAGGAGAGGGCAGAGAAGAAGGGAGAGAAATAACATGAATCATGGAATCATGGAAAAATATTGTAAATTAATTAATGAAATAAGAAATTTTAAGGGGAAAAATAAATTTAAAAGTTCTTCCCAACCTAGACCCAATCCATTTTTCCAGCCTTGTTGTACAATACTAATCCCTATACTTCCATAAACACAGTTTGCAATATAGTCAAACTAGCCATTTCCCTGTTCCTCAAGTACCTCCATACCCCAGTTCCATGTATTTGCACTGTCTCTCATATTTAGAATTCATTCTCTTCTCAACTCTACTTCAAAGAATCCTTCTCTTCCTTTAAGATGTAGCTCAAGCATATCAAACTGTTTTATATTCTCTTCAGACTTTTTTGCATGTATGTGTGCACACAAGTCTATACAAATATGTATATATGTGTGTGCACACACACACACGTGTGTGTGTATATATATATATATATATATATATATATTTGATTGTTGTCTCCATCACTGGAATATAAACTGCTTATGAGTAGGGATCATTTCATTATTTCTATTTTTGTTCCTCAGTGCCTAGCACAGTACAAGGCAAGAAGCACATCTTAGTACTTCATAAATGTTTATTGATTTGATTTATTGGAAAGGGTGATAACTAAATTAGAGTACTTATCCAGCCTGATAAAGTTTGTAGGATTTTGAAGTATGAGGGGCAGGAGACAGATTTTGGAGATACTGATAGAGACAAGATTTGTAAGACATAACTTATTGGCAAATGGAAAAAGACTAAAGTACAAGTAGCCAACACAAATTTCATTGAGCTGTTTTTACAGATTAGATTCTTTGCCTTAGTTAAAACACTTAAATCACATAAAGAATAGTATGTTCTCTATGACATGTTCTGGCTTTTTAATTTCCCTTCAAAGCTCAAATCATTTGGGGAGAAAAATGATCACACTGGTGGTTTCAGCATATAGTAAGTGTATCCTTATTTTTCAGTACATTGATGACATGCTGCCAACAGAGTCACCATATTTGTATGGGCTTCATCCCAATGCTGAGATTGGCTTTCTGACCCAGACCTCAGAAAAGCTCTTCCACACAGTGCTAGAGATGCAGCCTCGGGACAGCCAGGATGGAGATGGAGGAGGGATCACAAGAGAAGAAAAGGTAAATGGTGGAAAGCAATACTGAGTTTCCTTGCTAAGAATTGAGTCAACTGATTTAGTAGTACAATGAGTGATTCAAATAGAGAATTTAATTCTGGGTATAATTCTCCCTAATGCATCAGACTACCTGGCCTGACAATATAAAATACTTTTGTGCACAATTTTTGTCTACTGCTTACTGAAACCCTAAGTTTCTGTATCTTTGCTAATCTCACTCACATATTCTTACTATCATTCACTAACCACAATCTAGTCAATACTGCTTTTTTTCCTATCTCCTCATTTATTTTTTGTAATCATTTAGATCACGAATTTAATGATATTCTCAACAAATACAAAACAGTATTGAACCGAATTCAATAGTGAAATCATGCTTGATAAAAATGACAGTTTTAACAAGAGTATTATTGTTATTTCTTTTTAATCTTTGCTATCTACATATTTATAAAGTTTAAATACCACTGCTGATTGTTTGGTATATAATTGCTTCTAGTATGTTGGATGAATCTCATGTGTAGAACTTATGGAAGACATAAATGAGTAACATAGTTAGGGTGAATGAAGGTGGAATTTCATCTGAAAAGAGTTAGTCAGTCAGCAAGCATTAAGCACCTATTATGTTCCAGTCATTTTGCTAAAAACACTCCTGGACCTCAAATAGCTTACATTCTAAAATGAAAAACAAAGGAAGGTGAAGTGAAGTCAGGAGAGGATAGAGAAACTGATACTTTATCACAGGGCCATGATAGAGAAATTCAAGAAAGTGCAATCAAATGGGAAATGAAGAGACTAACTGTCTTAAATGAAGGTTCTTGGAAGAGCTCTCCCCTCTCTAGGGGGAAGGGCCCTAAGTAGCAGAGTGTACTACTGAGGTCTAAGTTCCAGAATTAAAGTGTTTTTTTTTAAATCACACACAATTTTATTGACTATTTCAACCTGGGTTCATTTTCTTTTCACCAAGGGTTTCCAATAGTTACTAGCATCATTGACATTGACTTTTCTTCATTAGGAAGGCAAGAAGGGAAATAAGGGCAAAGAGGACTTTTGAGTGCTGAAGTGATGTTACATGACAAAGAGATTTCTGGGGCATGACAGAATTTCTGAAAAGTATATCTTTGTTACCCATTTGAATATAATTATAGTTTACGCATGTGATTTTAACTTTGCCATCTTTTTTTGTCATTTGACATAGGGTTTTTTGTTGTTGCTTACACCTACATACCAGTTTATTTAACTATTCCCTAATCAAAAGATAATTGTACTGTTTTGTTATTTTGCTTTTAAAAATAAAGCAGTTTTATATACCTATATATTAGGAGCTTTTTCCCCCTTTAGCAATATTCTCAGGAATATAACTGCTAGGTTATAGTGTCCTTATTAACATTTAAAATACTGGGATGTCACAATGAAAATTAGATTCATTAGCCTTAGGGAGCAACAAGTCCTGAACTTTTTAAAAATTTCTGCTCTGGAGAGCTTATAACTAGTGAAAATACTGGATAAGTGACTCCTAATATATGTCTACAGTGAGACAATCTCTAAAAGTGGGCCAGGGATTGGGGTTCCCAGGAACCAAGAAAGGAACTTCCAAATCAGTATTAAAACTATCAGAATGTTCTGTTGTACACTTAGTGTAAATGCTTTTTTCTTGTTCTTTCTCTTGGTTAGTTCTTTGGCACTGCTTGCCATTATTGTGCTGGTTTTTCCTTCTCGGTCAGAAGTCTGGGTGAGGCAGGCAGTTTCTCTGTGTATAGAGCTGTGGAGCATTTTTGCCTGAGGCTACTTTATGAGTCACAGCTCAGTGCCACTCTTAGCTCTATCCTCACGCCCAAGGTCTGTGCTCTTTAGGTTCCTGGGGTCTCAAGTCTAGCTGTACTCAGGGTAAAGCCTCCTGGTGGTCCCAGTCACCTGCTAAGAACCCAGAAATTGCCCCTCGCTTGCTCCTCTGCCCGAGGCTCCTTTACAAGTCTCGGTAAGCTGCTTCTACTATCTCTTCCTTCAGCTCTAGGTCTGGGCCCTAGGTCCATGCTCAAGGTCCATGTTCTTTAGCCTCTTGGGGTCTTAAGTCTTGCTGCTCTCAGGAGCAAGCCCCTGGTGGTCCCAGTTAACTGCCAAGGACTTAGTGAATGCCCCACACTTGCTCTAACTCTTGTGCGCCGGCTCTGGCACTGTAGTGGAGGGGGGGAAGGGGGAAAGTTGCTCAGCTCATGCTTTAGTGAAAGCTAATTCACCCCCTTATAGCATGGAAATACCCAAATCCCACATACCTTCAATGCTGCACCCTATTGTGGGGGTCCCTTCATTCATCTCGATATATGGGTCAGTTAGGAGAGTTAAGTGCCCTGCTTCTATTCCGTAGCCATCTTAAACCGGAAGTTTCTCTGCATACTTAGATTACAAAGGGATATCAAAAAAGTACATATATCCAAGCTGGCCACAATTTTATACAGCAAAAATTGATATAAAATAAAACAGCTCATGAAAATCAAAAGCAAAGCAAAGTTTGTTAATATAGCTTTCTTTACATCTCTCCTAGTGCCCTTAAAAGGAAAACCACTGTTAAAGCAGCTCCCAGCTAGCTCCTAGCTCTGCTGCTGATGGCAAGTTCCATTCTTTTGTATCTCTGGTGCCTTTTCCTGCTATCCTTTGCCTCACGTTCGAATTTTATATACATAGCACCACTCCAGGCGTTTGTCTAAACAGCTGATAAACATTAAATATAAATGTTTAACTACTCACTTTAATTGGAAGTTGCAAAGGTAGAAGAAAAGTTACATACAAGTTCATTGTACTCATGAAAATAAACTAGTTCAATCACTATTTAACTAATGTTGGCTTTCCTTTCACATGTAAGAGTTTCTTAAGGATTCTAGCAATTATTTACAAGTCCTAGTGGATTAAAGTATTGCTTGCCTTTTTAGTGATCTCCGTAGTTAATCTTGTTTTCTCTACAGTGCTACAATCCAAGACTCAGTTCTCACTATTAGTTTCTTTAAGGTAAAAAAAAATAGCTGTTTATTATGCATACATGAATAATTTGCTTGCTTTCCAAGGCCTGTTTGCTGTTTTTTTTTCCTTCAAAAATAGTAAGAACATAGCAGCACTCTTTCTTTTTCCTTTCCTATCTATAGATAGGGCAGCTATGTAGTAGAGTGTATAGAGTGCCAGGATTAGAGAGTCAAGAGGACCTGGGTTCAAATCTGGACTCAGGACCCTGGGCAAATTACTTAACCCCAATTGCCTAGCTCTTGCCACTCTTCTGTCTTAGAATGTGAGGGGTTTAAAAAAGAAAGTTCTATGGATACTCCAAATAACTAGTGATTTAAAAAATGCAAATAAATATTAGGAAAATGCAAATTAAAACACCTCTGGGGTACCACCTCAGAACCTAGCAGGCTGGTCAATATGATGGAAATGAGAAAGAATAAATGTGGAAGGGAATACGGAAAAATAGGACCCACTGTTGGTGGATTAGTGAGCAACTTAAAACTATGTCCAGAGGGCTATAAAATTGTGCAAACCCTTTGACTCAGCAATACTAGGCCTTTTTTACAAAGAGATGTTTTTAAAAAGGGGAAAGGGCATTTTTGTACAAAAATACTTATTACAATTCTCTTTGTGGTGGCAAAAAACTAGAAATTGGAGGATTTCAGGGGATCAATTGGGGGATGTCTGAATATGATTATAATCTGGAAAGACTTATATGAATTGATTGAGAGTGAAATGAGCAGAACCAGGAGAATATTGAATACAGTATATAGTAACAGCAATTCTATACAATGAACAACTGTGAATGACTTAACATGATGAAAAATCCTATCCACCTCCAAAGAACTGGCTGAAAACAGATCAAAGAATACTTCCACTTTAATTTCTTCATGAGTTGTTTCTTTTTTTATGTTTCTTCTTCTACAACATAATAAATATGGAAATGTTTTGCATGAAAGCAAAGGTATAGACAATTTCAAATTGCTTACCATCTCAGGGAAGGGGAAGGAGAGAATTTGAAACTCAAAATGTTAGAAAGTATTGCTTTTTAAAAAAAACATTTATTAATATTCATTTTTAACATAGTTACATGATTCATGCTCCTACTTTCTCCTTCAGCCCCTGCTATCCCCCCACCCATGGCTGATGCACATTTCCACTGGTTTTAACATGTGTCATTGATCAAGACCTATTTCCAAATTGTTGATAGTTGCATTGGTGTGATAGTTTTGAGTCTACATCCCCAATCATGTCCATCTCAACCCATGCATTCAAGCAGTTGTTTTTCTTATATGTTTCCTCTCCTGCAGTCCTTCCTCTGAATGTGGGTAGCGTTCTTTACCATAAATCCCTCAGAACTGTCCTGTGTCATTGCTTTCTGCTGGTACAGAAGTCCATTACATTCGATTTTACCATAGTATATCAGTCTCTGTGTACAATGTTCTTCTGGCTCTGCTCCTTTCACTCTGCATCAGTTCCTGGAGGTCTTTCCAGTTCAACTGGAATTCCTCCAGTTTATTATTCCTTTAAGCACAATAGTATTCCATCACCAGCATATACCACAGTTTATTCAGCCATTCCCCAATTGAAGGACATCCACTCCTTTTCCAGTTCTTTGCCACCACAAAAAGTGCAGCTATAAATATTTTCGTACAAGTCTGTTTATCTATGATCTCTTTCGGGTACAAACCCAACTATGGTATGGCTGGATCAAAGGGCAGGCATTCTTTTATAGCCCTTTGAGCAGAGCTCCAAATTGCCAGCCAGAATGGCTGGATCAGTTCACAACTCCACCAGCAATGCATCAATGTCCCAATTTTGCCACATCCCCTCCAGCATTTATTACTCTCCCCTTCTTTTTTTTTTTTTTAATTTTTTTTAAACCCTTGTACTTCGGTGTATTGACTCATAGGTGGAAGATTGGTAAGGGTGGGCAATGGGGGTCAAGTGACCTGCCCAGGGTCACATAGCTGGGAAGTGGCTGAGGCTGGGTTTGAACCTAGGACCTCCCATCTCTAGGCCTGACTCTCACTCTACTGAGCTACCCAGCTGCCCTCCCATTCTTTTATTTTAGCCAATCTGCTAGGTGTGAGGTGATACCTCAGAGTTGTTTTGATTTGCATTTCTCTAATTATTAGAGATTTAGAACACTTTCTCATGTGATCTGTAATACAAGGTGGCTAACAGAAACTTTTTGCTTCTGTAATTTCTAATGGTCACAAAAAGTCAGTTAAACATCTTAGAATGTTCAGAAAGTCAGTTAGAACTTAAAGCTATGAATAGAAATGAAGTTCCAACTGACAGGGCTTTTGCCTTCTGGCTTTCACTGTGGCTGGAGGCTTTTGCTTTGTCCTTTTGGCTTTGGCCTAATTGCTTCGGCCTTGGCCTGCACTTATTTTGTTTTGGGGAAATTTGGACCTATCTCATTTCTCTGGACCTCTCCCTGATTTCCCATCTCCATCCCTCCCCCTTCCCTGATTTCCTTTGGGTTCTGGTTGGAAGGGAGGGCTTGGTGATTGAACATAGTAGGTTTTAATTTCTTTAGATAATTGGAGTATCCTCAAATAAGTTATCCCTAGGTTTGATACTTTATTTAAAAGGCAGTCAAATCTTCCTGACTGGGAGAGCTGGTCTCTCTCTCTGTCTAAACTTCTCCACAACCCATCCCCCACCCTCACCCCTCTCTCTAGCAGCAGTTAGAAAATCCTGAGCCCCTCTTCCCTTCTGACTGACCCTGGTATTAATAAATCCCTTGTTACCTATTCAAACCCTGTGGTGAGTCATTGTGTCGAAAATTAAGACAAGGGCCAAGAGGAAAGAATCATTTTCTTTTATTTCTTGAGACAACTGGGGCATCCATCTTGACAGGAAGTACCCCCCCTTCAAGACTTCCTCCAGCCATCAGTTTGACTGGCAGGGAGGGGCCCTCTCGAACCCTCCCTCAAGAGACTTTGAAACCAACAAGAGAAACCCTCCAGTCAAGCCTAAACGTTTCTTAGTGGCCCTAGTTTCCTCCCTGTATCCTCCTTCTCAAGCCTCTAGGAATAAACTTGTTTGAGCTGCCCTCTCCTATATACCCCATTTCCCTTGTCTCCTATATACCTTCCCTTACCTTCATTTCCTCCTCCAATCACCTTATAATCCCTTATTCCCTTTTATCCTTCCTCACACCCATCTACTCAACTTATTTATTTTTTGATAACAGCTTATTGATACTTTTGATTTCTTTAACTGAAAACTCCCTATTCATGTCTCTTGCCCATTTATCAATTGGGGAATGGCTTGATTTTTTATACAATTGATTTAACTCCTTGCATATTTGAGTAATTAGACCCCTGTCAGAGTTTTTCGTTATAAAGATTTTTTCCCAATTTGTTGTTTCCCTTCTGATTTTGACTACATTGTTTTTGTTTGTACAAAAACTTTTTAGTTTAATATAATCAAAACCATTTAATTTACATTTTGTAATTTTCTCTAACTCTTGCTTGGTTTTAAAGTCTTTCCTTTCCCAGAAATCTGACAAGTATACTATTCTGTGTTCACTTAACTTATTTATAGTTTCCCTCTTTATATTCAAGTCATTCACCCATTCTGAATTTATCTTGGTGTAGGGTGTGAGATGTTGATCTAAACCTCATCTCTCCCATATTGTTTTCCAAATTTCCCAGCAGCTTTTGTCAAATAGTGCATCCATGTCCCAAAAGTTAGGATCTTTAGGTTTATCATATACTGTCTTGCTGATGTTATTAACTCCAAGTCTATTCCACTGATCCTCCCTTCTGCCTCTTAGCCAGTACCATATTGTTTTGATGACTGCTGCTTTATAGTATAGTTTAATATCTGGTACTGCTAGGCCACCTTCCTTCACATTTTTTTTCATTATTTGCCTTGATATTCTTGATCTTTTATTATTCCAAATGAAATTTGTTATAGTTTTTCCTAATTCAGCAAAGAAGTTTTTTGGTAGTTTGATAGGTATGGCACTAAATAGGTAAATTAATTTGGATAGAATGGTCATTTTAATTATCTTAGCTTGTCCTACCCATGAACAATTAATGGCTTTCCAATTGTTGAGATCCAGTTTTATTTGGAAAGTGTTTTGTAGTTGTTTTCATATAATTGCTGTGTTTGTTTTGGTAGATAGATTCCCAAGTATTTTATATTGTCTAGGGTGATTTTAAATAGTGTTTCTCTTTCTACCTCTTGCTGCTGTGATGTGTTGGAAATATATAGAAATGCTGATGATTTATGTGCATTTATTTTGTATCCTGCAACTTTGCTAAAGTTGTTGATTATTTCTACAAGCTTCTTAGTTGATTCTCTAGGATTTTTTAAGTAGACCATCATATCATCTGCAAAGAGTGATAGCTTAGTTTCCTCCTTGCCTATTTTGATACCTTCAATTTCTTTTTCTTCTCTATTTCCTACTGCTAGTGTTTCTAGTAGTATGTTGAATAATAGAGGTGATAATGGGCATCCTTGTTTCCCTCCTGATCTTATTGGGAAGGCTTCTAATTTATCCCCATTGCATATGATGCTTGTTGATGGTTTTAGGTATATACTGTTTATTATTTTTAGGAAAGGTCCTTCTGTTCCTATACTTTTCAGTGTTTTCAATAGGAATGGGTGCTGTATTTTGTCAAAGGCTTTTTCATCATCTATAGAGATAATCATGTGATTTTTGTTTGTTAGACTGTTGATATGGTCAATTATGTGTGTGGTTTTCCTAATGTTGAACCATCCTTGCATTCCTGGTATAAATCCCACCTGATCATGGTGGATGACCTTCTTAATTACTTGCTGGAGTCTCTTTGTTAATATTCTATTTAAGATTTTTGCATCTATGTTCATTAGGGAGATGGGTCTGTAGTTTTCTTTCTCTGTTTTTGATCTCCCTGGCTTTGGAATCAGTACCATATTTTTGTGATGAAAGGAATTTGGTAGGACTCCTTCTTTGCCTCTCATATCAAATAATTTGTATAGTATTAGGATTAGTTGCTCTTTGAATGTCTGATAGAATTCACTTGTGAACCCATCAGGTCCTGGTGATTTTTTCTTAGGCAGTTCTTTGATGGCTTGTTCAATTTCTTTTTCTGATATGGGATTATTTAGGTATTCTATTTCTTCTGCTGTTAATCTAGGCAATTTATATTTTTGTAAATATTCATCCATATCTCCTAAATTGTTATATTTATTGCCATATAATTGGGCAAAATAGTTTTTAATGATTGCCTTAATTTCCCCTTCATTAGAGGTGAGATCTCCCTTTTCATGTTTGACACTGTCAATTTGCTTTTCTTCTTTCCTTTTTTTTTTATTAGATTGACCAGTACTTTATCTATTTTATCTGTTTTTTCAAAATACCAGCTTCTAGTCTTATTTATTAATTCAATAGTTCTTTTACTTTCAATTTTATTAATTTCTCCCTTGATTTTTAGTATTTCTAATTTAGTTTTCATCTGGGGATTTTTAATTTGCTCGCTTTCTAGTTTTTTGAGTTGTGTGTGCAACCCCCAGCCACTTGGGGTCCCACGTCTTGCAGTTCTCAGTTATAAGCCCTGGGGCTGCTAGTGATTTACTGGTTGCCCCAATCCTGTTTTCACTCTTGTGCGTTGGCCTTGGCACTGTGCGTGGTGTGTGTGGGGGTGGTTGGGCTTCTTCCTCTCGCATTTTAGTTAGAGCTGTTTCACCCCTTTATAGCGTGGAAATGCCCCGATTCCGCGTACCTTCAATGCTGCGCCCTGTTGTGGCGTTCCTTCGTTCATCTGGATTCGTTTTTATGTCCCTTTGAGGAGTCCTGTATGCTTCCGTTAGGAGAGATCAAACAGCTGCTCCGTACTCTGTCGCTATCTTAACCAGAAGTCCTCACACTACCCCTTCCCTGACTTTTTTAATCATATCTATTTTTACTTTGGCTTTGTCAGAAATCATAATTGCCACTCCTGCCTTCTTTTTCTCATTTGATGCCCAAAAGATTTTGCTCAAGCCCTTAACCTTAAACTTGTGTATGTTCACCGGCCTCATATGTGTTTCTTGTAGACAACATATGGTAGGATTTTGGTTTCTAATTCACTCTGCTATTTGCTTCCGTTTTATGAGCGAGTTCATCCCATTCCCATTCAGAGTTATAATTATTAGTTGTGCATTCACTGACATTTTTGTATCCTCCCCTAGTCCTACCTCTTCTTCTTACACTATTTTCTTTTAAACCAGTGGTTTCCTTTAAACTGGTAACCCTTATCCCCTCCCTTGATTAACTTCCCTTTCTACCCCCTCCCTTATTATTCCCCTCTTTTTATTTTTAAAGGCCTAATGTATTCTCTCACCCTTCTTCTCCCCTCCCTTTTTTTACCACCCCACTCCCCTGCTTCCCTTGGTTTATCCCTTCTGACTTTCTCAGTAGGGTTAGATAGAGTTTTATATCCCAATGGATAATATAGCTACTCTTCCCTCTCCGGGTTGATTACACTGAGAGTAAGGTTTAAATATTACCTCTTAATGCTCTCTTCCTCTCCTTCTTATAATAGTATTTATCCTCTCCCCTTCCCATGCCCTCTTTGTGTGTAATAGAATATCCTATTTTTCTTATTCACTCAAGTTTCTCTTGGTGTCCCCTACTATTCACCCCCCTCTTTCCCACCACCCCCATGTCATCTTAGACCATTTAGTTTCCTGTCCTCTCCCTATGAATTATTCTTCTGGTTGCTATAATAGTGAATAGTATAATAGTGAATAGAGTTCACTACAGAGAATTATACATAGCATTTCTCCACATAGGAATACAGATAATTAGATCTTATTTAAGCCCTTAAAGAGTCAAATTTAAAAAATTATGAGTTTTCTTTCTTTCCCCTCTGTTTCTTATCTACCTTTTCATGTTTCTCTTGAATTTTGTGGTTAGATATCAAACTTTCCATTTAGTCCTGGTCTTTTCTGCGCAAATACTTGGAAATCTTCAATTTTGTTGAGTGCCCATACTTTCCCCTGGAAGTATATAGTCAGTTTTGATGGGTAGATGATTCTTGGTTGTAGACCCAGTTCTCTTGCCTTTCTGAATATCATATTCCATATTGTGGTCTTGTAGTGCGGATGCTGCCAGATCCTGTGTGATCCTGATTGTTGCTCCTTGATATCTGAATTATCTCTTTCTGGCTTCTTATAAAATTTTTTCTTTCATTTGGAAGCTCTTGAATTTGGCTATTATATTCCGGGGGGGGGGTTGTCTTTTGAGGGTTTAGTGTTGAGGATGATCTATAGATACTTTCAATGTCTATATTGCCCTCTTGTTGTAGAACTTCAGGGAAATTTTGTTGTATAATTTCTTTTAGTATGGAGTCCAAATTTCTATTGAATTCTGCTATTTCAGGAAGACCAATGATTCTCAAAATATCTCTTCTAAACTTGTTTTCTTCATCTGTCAATTTCTCATTGAGATATTTCATGTTTCCTTCTATTTTATCAGTGTTTTGACTTTGTTTTATTTGTTCTTGCTGTCTTGAGAGATCATTCGCTTCTAATTGCTCAATTCTAGCCTTTAGGGACTGGTTTTCCTTTTCAGTCTGGTCATTTCTGGTGTTCAATTTGCTTATCAGTTCATTTGATTTCTGAGCTTCACTTTCCGATTGAAAAATTCTGCCTTTTAAACTGTTATTTTCTTGCCAGATCTCTTCCATCTTTCTCATCATCTCATATTTGAACTCTTCAATAGCTTGTGACCAGTTTTCATTATTCTGGGAAGGTTTGGATATGATTACTTGGTTGTTCTCCTCTGTTGTCTGGATTTTCTCTGTGTAAAAGTTGTCGAGTGTTCCAGAGTTGTTCTTGATAATCTTTCTCTTCTGGGGTTCCCGATTTTGGCTTGCTATTGTTGTTAGCCCAGTGCCTTCTCAGCTTTCTTCTCACACTCAGGGTGTCTGCGCTCTCTAGGCTACCGAGGTCTCAGGTCTCATTGTTGTCGGGGGTCGAGCCTCCTGGTCGTCCCTGGTCTGCCCCTCTTCCCGATGCTCCTTCAGCAGTCTCAGGGTGCTGCTTCCACAGCTGTGCTCCTGTCTGTACAGGGTCCCCACTACAGGTCCAAGCCTGAGCTCGAGATCCTTGTCCGTGCCTAGGGCAATGCCTTCACCCACGCAGGTGCTCAGGAAAGTCCGTGTGCGTTCTTTAGCCTCTTGGGGTCCTAAGTCTTGCTGCTCTCAGGAACAAGCGATGGAGCTGCCAATGACTTAATGGGTGCCTTAAACCTGCTTTAACTCTTGTACGCTGGCCTCGGTGCTATACATGGTGTGGGGGTGGGAGGGGGGCTTCTTCCTCTCACGTTTTAGTGAGAGCTGTTTAACCCCTTTATAGCGTGGAAATGCCCCGATTCCACATACCTTCAGTGCTGTGCCCTGTTGTGGAGTCCCTTCGTTCTTCTGGATTTGTTTTTATGTCCCATTGAGGAGTCCTGTATGCTTCGGTTAGGAGAGATCAAGCAGCTGCTCCTTACTCTGCCACCATCTTAACCTGAAGTCTCGAAAGTATTGCTTTTAAAAATTTGTTTTTGGATTCTGGGAATATGGGGGCTTAGACAGAGCAAAGCTTAAAACCTCCACACCCTTTTCACACCAAGATTGAAAACAAAGCACTTAGAGAAGAATGTAGACCAAAAGTAATAACAGAACAGAGCAGGCGGATTCTACTGCTGGACAATTGAAGAGGTATGCCAAGAAAAAGGCTTGAAGTATTGAACTGTTTGGTCTGAGGGTACACAAGGGGAATTCCAGGACCCCTCCCTCACAGGCTGTGCAGAGTCTCCATCCTGCCCTGAAATCTCCAGGAGCACCACCTGTAGAGAGGGCCTTGCTGGCGACAGACTCAGGGAGTTAAACACAGGCACCAGGGAGGTGGCTAGAGGAGAAAAGCCAGAGAAACATAGCAAAAACGCTCGGAAGATGGTAGCTTAGATGGAGCAAAACTTCAGACCTACCTGCTTTACAACACCGAGTTAGAAAACAGAGCGTTTCAAGAGGAAAGAAAACCAAGTCCAACAACAGGATAGAGCAGGGGGAACACCTCGGCCCTTTTCTTTCTCTCTCTGTCTCTCTGTCTCTCTTGAGGTTTCAGCCTCAGGGCACAATAAGCAATACAGACTAATCCAGTCCAGGCTTTATCCCATCAATCAGACAGACAAGAAGTCATTAGAAGGCCGGGAAACTCCAACACCCCTCCCTCATAGACTACAGAGAACATAACTAAAAACCTCCACTGCAAGCTGGGGAAAGAACTTTCATCAAAGCTCATTAAATCCATCTGCTTAAACTAGCAGAACAGAAAAGGAAAAAAATATGAGTAAACAACAGAAAAAGAGAAAAGAAATTACAATTGACAGCTTCTTTCCAGGAAGTGGAAAAAAAACAGCAAATGAAATAGAAGACAATCAGGAAGCTCCAGTGAATTGGACACAGGTTTTGGAAGATCTCAAAATTAAATTAACTCAAGAACTTCAGGAATTCAAAAAGCAATCAAGAGAGACTGAAGACAATTTAAAAAAGGAAATACATTAACTAAAACAAGAAAATAAAGTCTTAAAAGCCCAAAATTGATCAGCTCAAAAATGAAGCAAAGAAGTCAAAAGATCATCTACAAAGAAAATCAGACCAGAAGGAAAAGGATGACCAAAAAGCTAGGGATGAAATTTAGTCTTTAAAAGTTAGATCTCAACAACTATAAGCAAATGACTTCACAAGGCAGCAAGAATATATAAAGCAAAATTTTAAAAAATGAAAAATTTGAGAATATGAAACCCCTCATTGAAAATATGGAACCAAAGATCTGGAGAACAGAGCTAGAAAAGACAATTTAAGAATTATTGGTCTACCAGAACGTCATGACAAAAGAGAAATTTTGACATCATCCCATAGGAAATTATCCAAGAAAACTGCCCTGACATTCTAGAACAAGAGGGAAAAGTGGAAATTAAAAGAATCCACAGATAACTACATTTAATCCACAACTGACAACTTCCAGGAATATTATAGCCAAATTCAAAAACTACCAGACCAAGGAAAAAATATTACAAGCTGCTAAAAAGAAGTCATTCAGATACCAGGGAACCACAGTTAGGATAACACAGGATCTGGCTGCATCTTCAATGAAGGACCAGAAGGCATGGAATATAATCTGGAAAGCAAGAGAACTGGGTCTACAACCAAGAATCAACTATCCAGCAAAACTGACTATATTCTTGCCGGGGAAAGTATGGTCATTCAATAAAATTGAAGACTTCCAAGCATTCAAAAATAAAAAACCAGACTTAAACAGAGAGTTTCCTGCCCAAGCAAAGAATTCAAGAGAATTACCATGAGGTAATTACTATTAAAAATTGTTATTATCAACAGGGTAAATACAATAAATTTACTTAGAGGGAACAGTGACAAACTGTATAGGATAAAATGTCAAGATATATATATATATATATATATATATATATATATATATATATATATGTATATATATATATATACACACAAGCATATG
>NC_058133.1:240512826-240561375 GCF_016433145.1 Gracilinanus agilis
ATATATATATATATATAAAACTAGAGGGGGGAAAGGAGATAATATTAAGAAAAATGGGAAAATAGACAAAATGGAGTAAATTATATTCCATAAAGAAGTGAGTGGGGTGAACAGGGGAGAAGACCAATATACTGGAAGGGTAAAGAGATTGGAGGGCAGAAATACTTAATAACTTAAGTGCATTGAAATTAACTTAAAGAGGGAAGAACAATTAAATCCATTGGGGCAGAGAATTGATTTGTACCCTATAGATAATTAGAAGGGTAACAAAAGGACTGGTGGGGAAGGAAGTAGCACTAGGGAAGGAAGCAACACTAGGGAGGGAGAGGGAAAGGGAGCTGGAGAGGAGCTTAAAATGACCCTAAAGAAGAAAAAGAGGGGAATAAGAAGGGAGAGGGGAGAAAGAGAAGGAAAATAAGGGAGGGGATCAGGGGAACTGATTAAAAACAAAACACTGGTATAGAAGGAAATAGGGAAAGAAGAAAGGGTAAGACAAGGAGAGAGAATAAAAATGTTTGGTATAAATATGAAAAAATATAAAGGCTGCTATAATAATATAAATTAGTATTTTAATTAAAGCCATGCTGATAGATAAAGTTATTAGACCATGCACTTGTAAGAATTCAAAACTGCCGCCTCCATTTTGTTACCTCTCATCTCTCCCTGAGCCTGCTAGCCAAGAGACCACTCCCCCTAACCCAGGAGATTTAAACTCTTCTCTGCATGGAGACGTAGGCCTCCCCATGCCCAAAGAATCAGAACCGGAAACCCGTTGGACCACGGGAAATGTAGTTTGATAATTTCCCCGTGTCTATAGAAAATATATATACTTTTAGATGACATCTCCCAAATTTCACTTTTACAATTCCCCCTGAGGTCTGGCAAAAAAAAGGTTAGTCCTTTTTCTTCGCTGGACCTGTAAAAATAGACAACTTCTAAAATTTAGGAACTTGGGGATAAAAGAAATAGATGAACAAATGCTTAAAATTAGCCGCATTTACAAAAAACCAATTTGGGGGCAGTGCCCTATTGGTATAACAGTGTACAATTAGAACAAATTATACAACTCAATTTCTACTCCCCATAGTTAGATCAACTGCACCCCAAAGTTCAATTTTGGTCTTCATGGTACAGTGAAGGCTTTTCAGACATCTTCATGGTGTCTTCACCAAACAGGTTTGTCGTCTGGATTCTGGGGAGATGGCAAGATCCTTATCCTGAAATTATTCTCAAAAGAATTTAAACTTTACATTATAGATTACAAAACATACATTTTCTTCTAAGATTTATACAATTCCCCGTGAAATTACTCCTAAAAGAGTTAAATATACATATATTTTTACATTATCGAATTTTTTAAAAAAAACTTAACAGATATCCCATCCCCCTGAGGGAAATACTAAACACCTTTTCCCTTAAAAAGGGTACCTCAGGTCAGCTAAGGATGGCAAAATACAAAGAATAAAATTCAAGAAAAAAGAAGAAAAAATTAACTTGTGAATGAAATGTAAAATGTGCAAAAATCTGGGGAAAATAAACTTAAGACCTTTGAATGAAGGCCTAATTAAAGTGAATTCAGCAGTTTGCAATTACCCATTCAGGGCCAGGACTTAAGGAAAATGTCTCTCTCTGATCTGATTTTTTATCAGCTTTTTTAGTGAAGTGAGCCAAATAAATAACCAATCTTAGGTGCTTTCTAGGAATCTAAGTCGAGGGGACCCACGTCCTCTAAAGTTCTAGAAAAGACTGGGACTCCAGGACTCAAACCCCAATTTCCAAGCCCTAAAGTATTGTCATAAAACTGCTGCAATTTATGCAGATTTTAGTCAGTCAAGTCTCTGACCATGTGCTTTCTTTAGCACTATTAACAGCTCTCTTGTTCCCTTTTTGTAGTATCAGACAGAAAGGCATTTAATCACAGTCCTATAGGCTCAAGTATTTGCTGTAGAATCAGAAAAAGGATAAATAATGATTATATATGTTCTTCCAGTACAAGATGATAAAAAGGGGAAAATCAATTGCTCTCATTAGAAAAATGTTTTAAAAAATCAAAAATATATATATGGCTTAGAACTAGAAGGGTTATGTTACCCAAAAATGAGATTTTCATTTTGTGACTGTAAATGAATCTTACAAATAGCAGATTCACAGTGCACATTCAAATAGAGTACCATTATTTCCAATAGCACATTTTAAAACAATGATGTTTAAAATCATTTACTTGTTACAACTTTAAATCTTGGCTAAGAGTTTCTCAACAAATTCTGTTATTGCTTCTATAGCAAAACATGATATTTAAAAAAGAAACCTTCTGATATAATTATCCTCAGATAAGAATATACAGGAGCTCCTTGGCTTCCTGTTTTAAAAAAAAATCCTGGGTAGGAAATGCTTCTACCCATTTAAGGCAATAATATCTCTTATAATAAAATATATAAAAGCTTTATCCTTTAAGACAACAATTCTTAAGGATTTAAAGTAAAAGTTAAAAAATACCTCTTGTAAAATTACAAGGTAATTCTTAAAGCAAGGAAACTTCAAGGTTCTTTGCAATTACCAAGACAGAATAAATTTTAAAAGACATGTGCTCTTATAAATACAGTATACATAAGGCAAGTTACAACTTTAAAAATGTGTAGGAAATATAATGTGAATATTAGAGTAACAAGCTGGTCAAAACCTCTTACCAGTTCTAATAGATTTTTCTCATTATTTGGGAGTTACAATAAAATCATAACATAATTAATCTATCAGCCACAAACTACATTAACTTAAAATGATTCAGTGTAACAGGAAAATCAACGAAATAAGCAAGATTAATTTACAAAAGTAATTAACAAAATACAGTAAGATACAGTCTCTTAAAAAACAGAAATAAAGCTCATTCAGTTCCGAGGTTTTAAAAGTTCACCCCTTGTTCAATTTAAGGTTCTTCTAATTGAGTTCTGCTGAGTTTAAGGAGTTTTTTAAAGTTCAAAGTTCTGAGCAGGTATGGGGGTGAATATTTCTTCCCCTGAGTTCAGTTTTTAATCACAAGCAAGTCTAAATAGGCCATTCGGCCCCATTAAGGGTAAACGCTAGTTGCGAGGTCCAGACGCTAGCATCCACGTGGGCTCGGGGTTAGTGGAGAAAAGCTCAGGAAAATACCCACGTGTAGAGCTTTTGTGGGCTGGGGTTGCCTAAATTAGGTCTTTAGAGAAACACATGGAAGGCTAGAAATAGGGAGAAAGGGGAATATACTACCAAAATCTTTAGTGGCAGAGCTGAAGCAGTCTCTGGAGATCGAGATCTCGGCAAAGACAGCAGTCGGGGATCATCCATGTTGGGGCTCGGGGTTGAAGTGGAAGCGGCAGCACTGGGACTGGAACGCTGGCGGGCTTGTAGTCAGGAGATCAGTGGCAGGAATGGAGGTCAACGGCAGAGACACACTAGCTGGGCTCCGGCATTTTAGTTTAAAGCCAAAAGCCCGAATCGGCTGGCCTGACCTCCCTCCCAAGGTGGTTTAGGCTGGACTGGCTGGCTGAGTACCGCTGGAGGCAAAAACGTACTCTTGCTTTTTACAAAAGCATGGCAAGGAAAGTCACTTTCCCTTTTAAAAAAAGTGCTCAAAAGAGCTGAGCCAGATGGCCAAAAAGCAGGCATGGCTATCGTTTCTGAAAGGCTATCTGGAAAATTGAAAATTCAATTTCCAAACTTTGTAAGGTTGACAAAATTATAAGGATAAAAAATGATAAAGGCTGCTAATATAATATAAATTAGTATTTTAATTAAAGCCATGCTGATAGATAAAGTTATTAAACCACGCGCTTGTAAGAATTCAAAATTGCCGCCTCCATTTTGTTACCTCTCATCTCTCCCTGAGCCTGCTAGCCAAGAGACCACTCCCCCTAACCCAGGAGATTTAAACTCTTCTCTGCATGGAGACGTAGGCCTCCCCATGCCCAAAGAACCAGAACCGGAAACCCGTTGGACCACGGGAAATGTAGTTTGATAATTTCCCCGTGTCCATAGAAAATATATAAACTTTTAGATGACATCTCCCAAATTTCACTTTTACAATGGGAATAAACAGTTGATAATTATTACTCCAAATGTGAATGGGATGAACTCAGCTGGAAAGTGAAAGCAAATAGCAGAGTGGATTAGAAACCAAAATCATACCATATGTTGTCTACAAGAAACACACATGAGAAAGGCAGACACATATAGATTAGAAATGAAAGGCTGGAACAAAATCTATTGGGCTTCAACTGAGAAAAAGAAGGCAGGAATTGCAATGATGATTTCTGACAGAGCCAAAGTAAAAATAGATCTGGTTACATCCTGATAAAAGGCTTTATAAACAATGAAGAAATATCAGAACTCAACATGTATACACCAAATGGTAGAGTGTCCATATTTCTAAAAATGAAGTTAATGGACCTCAAGGATAAAATAGATAGCAAAACTATACTAGTGGGTGACCTCAATCTTCCCCTATCAGATCTAGATAAATCAAATCAAAAAATAAATAAGAAAGAGATAAGAGAGGTGAGTGAAATCCTAGAAAAATTAGAGTTAATAGGTATATGGAGAAAAATAAATAGGAACAAAAAGGAATAGATGACCTTTTCAGCAGCACTTGGAACATTCACAAAGACTGACTATGTACTAGTGCATAGAAACATGGCAAACAAATGTAAAAAAGCAGAAATAATAAATGCAACCTTTTCAGATCATAATGCAATAAAAATAGTTATTAGCAAGGATACATGGAGAGGCAAACCAAAAACTAATTGGAAATTAAATAATATGATTCTTCAAAATAAGTTAAAGAACAAATCATAGAAACAATTCATAATTTCATTGAAGGAAATGACAACGATGAAACATCCTACCAAATTCTGTGGGATGCAGCTAAAGCAGTACTCAGGGGGAAATTTATATCATTGAAACCATATATTAACAAATTATGGAGGGCAAAGGTTAATGAATTGGGCATGCAACTTAAAAAACTAGAAAGCAAACAAACTAAAAATCCCCAGATGAAAACTAAATTAGATTATAAAAATCAAAGGAGAAATTAATAAAAGTGAAAGTAAAAGAACTATTGAATTAATAAATAAGACTAGAAGCTGGTATTTTGAAAAAAGAGATAAAATAGACAAAGTACAGATAAATCTAATAAAAAAGTAAGAAGAAAAACAAATTAACAGTACCAGAGATGAAAAGGGAGACCTCACCGCTAATGAAGAGGAAATTAAGACAATTTTGCCCAATTATATGACAATAAATATAGCAACTTAGGTGAGATGGATGAATATTTATAAAAATTTAAATTGCCTAGATTAACAGCAGAAGAAATAGGATACTTAAATAATCCCATATCAGAAAAGGAAATTGAACAGCCATCAAAGAACTCCCTAAGAAAAAATCGCCAGGGCCTGATGGATTCATAATTGAATTCTATCAAACATTCAAAGAACAACTAATCCCAATACTATACAAATTATTTGACATAATAAACAAAGGAGTCCTACCAAATTCCTTTTATGACACAAAGTCAGGCAGAACAAAAAACCAGAAAGAAAAACTACAAACGAATCTCCCTAATGAATATTAATGCAAAAATCTTAAATAGAATACTAGCAAAAAGACTACAGCAAATGATTATAAAGGTTATCCATCATGATCAGGTGGGATTTATACCAGGAATGCAAGGATAGTTCAACATTAAGAAAACCATCCACATAATTGACCATATCAACAAGCTAACAAACAAAAATCTCAATAGATGCTGAAAAAGCCTTTGACAAATACTACACCCATTCCTATTGAAAACACTGTAAAGTATAGGAATAGAAGGACCTTACCTAAAAATAATAAACAGTATATATCTAAAACCATCAACAAACATCATATGCAATGAGAACAAATTAGAAGCATTCCCAATAAGATCAGGAATGAAACAAGGATGCCCATTATCACCTCTACTATTCAACATAGTACTAGAAACACTAGCAGTAGCAATTAGAGAAGAAAAAGAAATTGAACATATTAAAATAGGCAATGAGGAGACTAAGCTATCACTCTTTTCAGATGATATGATAGTCTACTTAAAAAATCCTAGAGAATCAACTAAAAATCTAGTAGAAATAATCAACTATTTTAGCAAAGTTGCAGGTTACAAAATAAATGCACATAAATCATCAGCATTTCTATATATTTCCAACATATTAGAGCAGCAAGACTTAGAAAGAGAAATACCATTTAAAATTGCCCTAGACCAGTGATGGGCAAACTGCGGCCCCCTGAAATGTTCTATCCTGCACAGGATATTATTCCTAATCTGATGAATACAATGAGTAGGATACAATACGATGAAACTTTGAAAGGGTTGCCTTAGAAACAGACTGACAGATGAGCATTTCCTTTCCTTTGGCCCCCTCTTTAAAAAGTTTGCCCGGGGGCAGCAGGGTAGCTCAGTGGAGTGAGAGTCAGGCCTAGAGACAGGAGGTCCTAGGTTCAAACCCGGCCTCAGCCACTTCCCAGCTGTGTGACCCTGGGCAAGTCGCTTGACCCCCATTGCCCACCCTTACCAATCTTCCACCTATGAGACAATGCCCCGAAGTACAAGGGTTTTAAAAAAAAAAGTTTGCCCATCACTGCCCTAGGCAATATAAAATACTTAGGAATCTATCTACCAAAACAAACACAGGAATTTTACGAACACAACAACAAAACAGTTTCCAAACAATTAAAACTAAACCTAAACATTTGGAAAAACATTGATTACTCATGGGTAGGATAAGCTAACATAAAAAAATGACCATTCTACCCAAATTAATTTACTTATTTAGTGCCATACCTATCAAACTACCAAGAAACATTTTTACAGAATTAGAAAAAACTATAACAAAGTTCATTTGGAAGAAAAAAAGATCAAGAATATCAAGGGAAATAATGAAAAAAAAAAACCATGAAGGAAGGTGGCCTAGCAATACCAGATATTAAACTATACTATAAAGCAGTGGTCATCAAAACAATATGGTACTGGCTAAAAGACAGAAGGGAGGATCAGTGGAATAAACTTTCGTCAAATGACGTCAGCAAGACAATGTATGATAAACTCAAAGAGCCCAACTTTTGGGACAAAAATCCACTATTTGACAAAAACTGTTGGGAAAATTGGAAAACAATATGGGAGAAATTTGGTTTAGATCAACATCTCACACCCTACACCAAGATAAATTCAGAATGGGTGCATGACTTGACTAGAAACACAAAATAGTATACTTGTCAGACCTCTGGGAAAGATTTTAAAACCAAGCAAGAGCTAGAAAAAATTACAAAATGTAAAATAAATAATTTTGATTATATTAAATTAAAAAGCTTTTGTACAAACAAAAAAATGCAACCAAAATCAGAAGGGAAACAACAAACTCAGAAAAAATCTTTATAACAAAAAACTCAGACAAAGGGCTAATTACTCAAATATACAAGTAGCTATTATACAAAAAATCAAGCCATTCCCCAATTGATAAATGGGCAAGGGACATCAATAGGCAATTCTTAGATAAAGAAATCAAAAGTATCAATAAGCACATGAGAAAGTGTTCTAAATCTCTAATAATTAGAGAAATGCAAATCAAAACAACTCTGAGGTATCACCTCTGTTATACTGAATCTCTGTGATTGACAGGTGGATCCGTTGGATGTTGGAATGTTCCCAGAGGGTCGTGCGGACACAGGAGAGGGCAGTTGGCCCAGGGGGGTATAAAACAACCCTGGCAGCCCTGGCAGGGGTTCCTTTCTTTCCTTGAGACCTGAGATCAGTGGACCCTGCTCTTTAGTGGGATTGAGACTTGCAGACTCAACCTTGCAAGCTCCTCCCTGTTTATTACTGTAACATCAACAACCTGTACCCTGACCATCATCTCTGATTCTACTGCCCCTAGATAGTAGGAAATCAATCATCTTAGTTATCTAGGTTTCCCAGGGCCTGGGAGGGAACCAGGAAGTGGGCAGAAGAAGAAGAATGTGGAAAGGGGTGGATATCTAAAAGACTGGTTAGGCATATCATCTAGTGAAGAAGAAGCTGAAACATCATACAGCAGTTTGCCTACTCTGGTGTGGCTGTGGCCAGGCTGGACCAGAGAGGGACTAACCATCCTAATTCATTTACTTGCCTACAGTTTAGAGATTCATCATTACCAAATTAATTAGGGTCTCCCAATACCTCTATTCAATCCCATTATCCTTTGTTTAAATACAATCAAAGTTTAAAGTACCTTCCTGAAGTGGTTATTCATAGCTTCTTTGGGAAGGGAGAAAATCAGTCAGATACCAATGTTGCCAAGCTAAAGAGCCCATTATATAATATCAATCAACCCCAGGTGGGTCCTGAAGGGATATCATTCATTGACCTAAAGGATCCTGCCTGGGCACTGTTATAAAGGAGGATGTCATCTCATCCTTTTTCTATACTTCATCTACATACATCTAGTAGAGGAGTATCATTATAACACCTCACACCTAGCAGGTTGGCTAAAATGACAGCAGGGGAGAGTAATGAATGTTGGAGGGGATGTGGCAAAACTGGGATATTAATGCACTGCTGGTGTAGTTGTGAATTGATTCAACCATTCTGCATGGCAATTTGGAACTATGCCCAAAGAGCTCTAAAAGACTGCCTCCCCTTTGATTCAGCCATACCTTTGCTGGGTTTGTACCCCAAAGAGATCATAGGGAAAAAGACATGTACAAAAATATTCATAGCCACATTCTTTGTGGTGGCAAAAAATTGGAAAACGAGGATATACCCATCAATTGGGGAATGGCTGAACAAATTGTAGTATCTGATGGTGATGGCATATTATTGTGCTAAAAGGAATAATAAACCAGAGGAATTCCATGTGAACTGGAATGACCTCCAGGAATTGATGCAGAGTGAAAGGAGCAGATCCAGAAGAACATTGTACACAGATACTGATACACTGTAGTAAAATCGAATGTAATGGACGCAATGACCCAGGACAATTCTGAGGGATTTATGGAAAAGAATGCGCTCCACCTTTAGAGGAAGAACTACAGGAGTGGAAACACAGAAGAAAAGCAACTGCTTGAACACATGGGTTGATACAGACATGATTTGGGAAGTAAACTCTAAATGACCACCACCCTAGTATCAATAATATGGAAATAGGTCTTGATTGATGGCACATGAAGAAACCAATGGAAATACGTGTCTGCTAAGAGTCAACCCCTCCCCAAGAGGGTGAGGTGGAGAGTAAGAACATGAATCATGTAACCATGGAAAAAATTTTTCTAAAAAAAAAATTTTAATTAAAAAAAATTTGTTTTTACGTGTAATTGGGAAAAATAAAACATTATTGGCAATTTAAAAATTTCTGTAGATATCTTTTTTAGTCAAGAAGAGTTTGTTTTTCAATTACACATTTCTCTTTCCTTCTTTATCAATATTCAAATAAACACTGGAATGGCTTTTCTCTGCTACTTCTGAGGTCTTAAACTTCCTTTCTGCTGACACACAGACCTGGTTTCTTTTTACATTTAAAAAATATATTAGGGGCAGCTGGGTAGCTCAGTGTATTGAGAGCCAGGCCTAGAGACAGGAGGTCCTAGGTTCAAATCCAGCCTCAGACACTTCCCAGCTGTGTGACCCTGGGCAAGTCACTTGACCCCCATTGCCTACCCTTACCAATCTTCCACCTATAAGTCAATACACACAGAAGTTAAGGGTTTAAAATTTAAAAAAAAAACATACAAAAAAAGTATATTTAAAGAAAACAAAACAGAACAATGGTATTTTTATAATAGTTTCATCATATTTCGATTCCAACTTTTGATGGTGGTATTCCTAGTAATGTGAAAAGGTCTAGGTTTTTGAGACCCTAGATTTTAATTGAAATACAACCTCCTGAGGGCAGCTGGGTGGCTCAGTGGATTGAGAGCCAGGCCTAGAGACAGGAGATGCTAGGTTCAAATCTGGCCTCAGACACTTCTCAGTTGTGTGACCCTGGACAAGTCACTCAAACCCCACTGCCTAGCCCTTACCATTCTGGAAAGTGTTAGTATTACATAGTATTGATTCTAAGGTGGAAGCTAAGGGTTTAAAAAAAAAATAAACCTCTTCAATTACTTTTATTTTCTTTTCTCTAACTGCCCTGTCAGTTCCTTAACTCTTCCAAAGAACTTTCACTCAATTAAAAGACATTTACTGAAGGGGCAGCTGGGTAGCTCAGTGGAGTGAGTCAGGCCTAGAGACAGGAGGTCCTAGGTTCAAACCCGGCCTCAATGACTTCCCAGCTGTGTGACCCTGGGCAAGTCACTTGACCCCCATTGCCCACCCTTACCACTCTTCCACCTATGAGACAATACACCAAAATTAAGGGTTTAAAAAAAAAAAAAAGACATTTACTGAAATTAAACATAGTTTATAACAACTCACCAGATCTTCTTTTGCAACCCCTTGTGGATAATATTCAAATGGCTACTGAGAGATTTGTTTTCTCCAGACTCAGCTCTAGAAACAGAAATGTGATGTAATCATGGCAATTTTCTCCAATTACAAGTAACAGCTTCCAGGTGTCATTTAAACCAAATTCCTAATTTTTGCTATGAGAGACCCAAAGGCTCCTTTCTAACTGTGAGAAGGGTTTTTGCCTTCCTTTTTTTTAAAATAGCATCAGCATTTTTCCTGGAAACAGTATTCATGTGCTATCAGTGACAGGAGTAAGAAGCAGGATGAAAATCTTATCTTTATCAAATTTTAATCTGACATAAACTTGTGGGAGCATTTCATCAACTACCTTCCCAGGCAAGCAATGTGGGTAAGCAGAAAGAGTACTAGATCCGGTGACTGAGTCCCAGCTCTGTCACCTATACCATGATTTTGCACAAATCACAACTTCTGTGAAATTCAATCTATAAAGTGGAAGTATGATAATGCTGTGCACATTACCTGCTTGGTAGTATTACTGTATTTTATAATCACAAAATAATATTAATGTGAGATAATTACACCATCCCAAAGTCAGATGTCAGGCCAAAAAATACAAGGCAAAAAAAATCAGTCACCTCAATTTTTAAAAAATTTACTCCAGGGGGCACAGCTAGGTAGCTTAGTGAATTGAGAGCCAGGCCCACCGACAGGAGGTCCTGGGTTCAAATCCAGCCTCAGATACTTCCTAGCTGTGTGAGTCACTTAACCTGAGCAAGTCACTTAACCTCCATTGCCTAGCTCTTCTGCCTTGGAACCAATACCCAGTATTGATTCTAAGATGGAAGGTAAGGGTTTTTTGTTTTGTTGAAATTTCTATTTAATTAATTAGGAGCATTATATTCTGTCCCTCCCCTCTCCCGCCCCCTCCCATAGCCGACACACAATTCCACTGGGTTTTACATGATCAAGACCTATTTCCAGATTATTGATATTTGCACTAGGGTGCTCATTTAGAGTCCATATCCTCAATCATATCTTCATCCACCCATGTGATCAAGCACTTGTTTTTTTTTTGTTTGTTTGTTTCTACTCCCACAGCTGGAGGGTAAGGGTTTAAAAAAAAATTTACTCTAGTGGGATCTATAGCCTCAGATTTCTAGTCCATTCATTATTGATTAGGTTTCTCTCCTTGGATCAGATAAAAGCCTTTCTGGATGAAATATTAGAGAAGATAACTGAAGAGTTTAACATTGCAGAGTTGATGGCCAGGGTAGAAGAATGTACTCCCTACATTGTGGTGACCTTCCAAGAATGTGAACGAATGAACCTCCTTACCAGAGAAATTCAGCACTCATTGAAAGAACTGGATCTGGGTCTGAAGGTGAGTGAGTTCCTGTCATTGCCAATTTTGTCTCCTAAGATTCAGCACAATACTCTAATCTGGTCAATTCTTTTAGGATCCTGACATATCACATTTGCTATCCCTCTTAACCTTGGATTATCTGCAAATTTGATATGTATTTTATTGATTCCTTTCTCCAAGTCATTGATATTGTTATAAATGATAGATGGAGAACCCCAAAGATGTTAGTGTCTGATAGACATTTATGTGTGTTAAGCCTATCTGGGTTACTGTCCTTTATCCTGAGGGCTTCAGGGATGGACAAGAACCAGTTTCCAAATAAAGGACTTTTCAGGGGTGTGGTATTGATGTTTTGCCAGGACTTAATGAATGGCCTGCCCTCCTAAAAGTCCCCCAGTTCAATGTCGGGGTGGCAACAATGGCAGACAGCTTCGGGTTTGACGTAATCAAAGCTTGCTAGAGTTGCCTCCCCAAATTTTCCCTCACATCCTCAGCCCAATTCAAGTATTCCCTAGGAATTCTGATCTGACTGTGGTTTCTCAACAGGGTGGTTTGTTATGTCAGGATCAGAGAAGGGATAAGATAGTGGGATCAGGAAACCCTATTCTAGATGGGTATGGGGTCCTTTTCAGCTCGGGCCAAGCCAAGGCATTGGCCTGAAACACTCTTTCTTCCTTTCCTCTAATGTGTCATCTAATTTAATCTAAAGACAGGTTTGCAAAGTCTTTCTCAGTTGGCACAGAGTAGGGTAGAATGTCTTTAGGCTGGCTCAGTGAGCTTTCCAGGTTGATGACCCCTCCAGCTGCTGTAGAAGTCTTTGATGTTATTTAGGAGAAACAGGAACACTTTCAGGTCTTCAAGGCACAAAGGGAAAGATATGGAAAGATGGGGAAAGCCTCAGGTATCCAAATGTTGAATCCTGAGGTCAGGTAAAGTCCTCCATCCAGCACCGAGTCTCCAGACAAAGTCCCAGTTCCATTTCCCACACGCCTCTCTTGCTCCTTCCAGCTGTCACTCCTACTCTTCAAGCTTTCTTGCAACACTCTAAAAACCTTCTTTCTGTGCCAAACTTTTCCTACAATATAAATATGAAATAGCAAAAGCACAGGCAACAATCTCTGGGGGCATTCTGTTAGATATGCTTATACACCATTTTAGGTGTCGTTCACCTGGTACCAACTACTATATTTGCAAGCATGTTGAAATTAAGCTCTAGAAAGCATATCACAAAAATTCAAATATAGTAAGTGATGGCAAATGAAACATCCTTGAGAATCAACACAAAGGTTTTTTTATAGTTGGCTCACTGCATAAATATACTTCATTGGGGGCAGCTGGGTGGCTCAGTGGATTGAGAGTCAGGCCTAGAGACAGAAGGTCCTAGGTTCAAATATGACCTCAGTCACTTCCTAGCTATGTGACTCTGGGCAAGTCACTTGACCCCTATTGTCTACCTTTACCACTCTTCAGCCTTGGAACCAATACACGGTATTGACTCCAAGACAGAAGGTAAGGGTTTAAAACAAATAAATGAATGAATTTTCTTCATTGTCCTCCTATCTATACCTTCTCATTATTTCTATTTTCTGGTTCTGTATCCTTAGGGTGAGCTAACCATGACCAGCAACATGGAGAGCTTACAGAGTGCTCTGTACCTAGATAATGTACCAGAGTCATGGGCCAAGAAAGCATATCCATCAACAGCAGGCCTGGCAAGGTGGATTGTGGATCTGCTCAACCGAATTAAAGAGCTGGAAAGATGGATGGGAGACTTTGCATTGCCCTCTGCTGTCTGGCTAGCAGGATTTTTTAACCCCCAATCATTCCTGACAGCCATCATGCAGTCCATGGCTCATAAGAATAAGTGGCCACTGGATAAGATGACCCTGCAGTGTGATGTGACTAAGAAGAGTCGGGAAGATTTCAGTAGCCCACCTCGGGAAGGGGCCTACATCCATGGTCTGTTCATGGAAGGGGCCTCTTGGGATACACAGGTAATAATTAAGAATTTTAATCAAAATGCTGTTTATGACAGGCATTTGAAGATTGAATATTTCTTAAGTGCTGTAAAATAATCAGAAATGATCATTCTAACCTGCCAATCTTAAAGTTTCTTATAACTAAATCAGTCACAAGATTTTATAGCAGTACCTTTCCAAACAAAGCCCACTGCCATAATTGAAGGCAGGTAACTCCAAACTTGCCCAGGACAACAAATATCTATGGAGTCCTTATACTTTAGGATATTATACATTACATATTGTCCTGCTCTATAAATTTGAAACCATGGCATAAGTTTCTTGAGGGAATAATGCTGGGTGCGGGGGAGAGGAGTTATCCTAAAACAATAAATAAAGGCATTGTCTTAATACATAAGCTTTATGGTATTGAGCAGTAAAAACAATACTTAAACATTTTTTTAAAATATCTTTCCCATTCTTTAAAACAATATATTTACATATTTTTGTCAGATTTTTCCTTTTACCAAACAAACCTTGAATTACTACCTATTTTTATACTCAGAATCATCTGTTCTACTTTTGTCTTTTTTATTTTAAAAATGACACTGTGGAAGTTTTTACCAAAAGTGAAAAAATTTATAAAAGCATTGTGTAGTAGAAATAAACACTGACAGAGACTGTTCTCTTCTGGGAGAGGTGGGGTGAGGGATAAATGAAAGTACAAAATGAGGCCATCATGTTGATTTTTTTTAAACCCTTCCCCACTTAGATTTGATACCAAATAAATTCTAAGATAAAAGAGCAGTAATACCTAGGCAATTGAGGTTAATGACTTTCCCAGGATCACATAGCTAGGAAGTATTTGAGGTTACATTTGAATCCAGGTCTTCCTAACTCTAGACCTGACATGCTTTATCCATTTATCTGCCCCATGTTGATTTGTTTTTAACACTTGTGTAAAGGATGGTTCTATAAGAGTAAGGAAAAGTCATGTGGAAGTGACTATAAAATTTAAATAAAGCATTAGAAATTTTTAAGAGTATTTGATCAGGAGCCAGAATACCTGGGACCAAATTCTGATTCTGCCACTTGCTACCTACATGACCTTGGGCAAGTTACTTTTCCTAAGTCCTATTAGTTCTGTCTCTGATGCATCTTACATATAAAAGTATATACCTTTTCCTTTTTCAGGGTGCCACCACCCTGATCATCTCATCACTTCACAATTGGACTATTGAGTCTCCTTGACTCAAATCTCTCCCCACTCAACTGTCAAATTGATTTCTCTTAGGCACATGTGACCAAGTCATCCCCCATTTAATAAGTTCTAAAGGCTCCCTATGATTTTGCATATCGATTTTTTAATTGTTTTAAAGCCCTTCACAATGTGGCCTCTTCCTGGCTGTTTATATCTTTTAAGACAGTTTTCTTACATCTTACTTCCTTATCAGTACTTACCATACCTGGAACTCACGCTCTACCCCTCCCCATCTCCACTTCCTGGCTTCTTTCAAATTTAGCTAAAATCCCACCATCTGCAATAAGCCTTTCCCAATCCTCCTTAACCTTAATCATTTTGTGATTATTCCCAATTTATCCTATATACAGGGTGGCCCAAAAGTTAAAACTGGAGTAAGATATTTGGCTAAGGTATATATATATATATATATATTGTTTGTACATAGTTGTTTGTCAATTTTCTCCCCTATTAGGCTATGTGTGGGCTCCTTGAGAGCAAGGATTATTTTCTTTTCTTCCTTTGTATCTCATCACTTAGCAGAGTGCCAACCACATAGTAAGAGCTTAATAAAGGCTTGACTAAGTAAGCCTGCTTCCTCTTCTATAAAATCTCCAAGTTCCTGCTACTATAATTTTATAGTGCTAAGATTGCATATGGGACCCCTTTGTTGAGAAGACATACTATCTCTGAAAACAAAAAATGTTTAAGCTGGAGTCACAAAGAAATCTTTCTTTTCCATATATTATGTATGATGTTCACCAATTTCCTTTTATCAAGTTTCTTAATCATTGTTATAATACTATAGTATCATATCATAGTAACATATCATATCATATCACATTTATCAACAAGATAAGCATGCAGCTTGGAATAAATTATATTGTATACTTGACCATAACATTTAAAAATATGCGAATTTTATTACAATGAAAATCAAGGATGTTGCTGAGGGGGGAAAAGTTGTAAATCAGTAGAAGGCATCCTGAAGAAGGTGTGAAGGAAGAATCCTCCAAAGTCAAACTTAATTCCTTGATGCTGGTGAGGGATTTTATACATAAATTATATGTAATGGAACACCTCAGGTATCTTTTTAGTAGTGTTACCACCTTTTTCTCCAAGTAGTTGCCTCCCTGAATAAGTGGAATTCACACATCTATATACATTGCTAGCTTCTAAGAGAGATGAAGGAAAATGTAAATTTGAGGAGGAAGAAAAGGGAAGTGCTTTGCTTCTTGCAGATGAAAGACTAGAGGCATGTGTAAGGGCCTAGAGAAACTCCAGATAAACCAAAGAATAAAACTTAAGTAACCCAACTACCCTAAAATAAATACTACTAGGAAAAATTTCTTTTGGTTTAGTATAGAAGTTAAACAAAACATGTGAAATTAACCAAGTTTTTAATTTCTTGATGTAATCTTTCTTAAAGTTGTCAGAGGTACAATAAAATCTTATAGAGGCAGGTAGGTATCTTAGTGGATAGAACACTGGGCTTGGAGTCAGAAGACCTGATTTCAAATCTGACCTCAGATACTTACTAGCTGGGTGACCCTAGGCAAGTCTTTCAACCTCTATTTGCCTTAATCCACTAAAGAAGGAACTACTCCAGTATCTTTTCCAAGAAAACCCCATGGACAGTATTAGCATGCTATGACCCACAGAATCACAAAGAATTGGACACAACTACACAATAATAAAATCTTACCACCCCACCCTCAACCCCAAAAAACAATTTACTGTGGCTAGAGTAAGCCAAATCAAAGTGCATCTTTTTATTTCATAAAAACATAACAACATGGCCCAAGAGAGAATCACTACAGTGGGGGCTACAAGTACTCAAGGTTGTAGAAAGCATTGAAGCTGATCATACCTTGCCAAATTCAGTTGAGTCCATAATGGAGAAAAGATGTCATATGAACATAAATTTGGGTGCAAAGTATTGTTTGCAATCAGATCCTGCATAAAAATGAGAGCTATAGCCTTCTGAGATTATTTGAATCTCTTGTTTTAGGTTATAAGGAATAAGACCTAGAAGAACCCTAAAGATTATCTAGTCCAACCTATTCATTTTACAGCTATAGAAAGCATGTCCCAAACTAAATGTGATTTGTCCTTAATAAATGGTAGAATCAACACTCAAACACATATTCTCTATCTCCAAATTGTATGTTCTTTCCCCTATTCCATCTATCTCAAACTAATCTATTGCTCTGCACAAAAGATATTCCAAGAATCTTGGCAACATTTCATCAACTATTCACATGTAGAAGCATTAAAAATATGAAATTTGGGGGCAACTAAGTGGCTCAGTGGATAGAGAGCCAGGCCTAGAGACAGGAGGTCCTGGGTTCAAATCTGGCCTAGCTATATGCCCCTGCATAAGTCACTTAACTCCAATTGCCTAGCCCTTACTCAGAATTGATTCTAAGACAAAAGGGTTTAAAAAAACAAAACATGCAACTTGATTCACCAAACCAAAAGAGATTATCTAGCTGAAACTATAAGACCTTTTGAACAAAGATTGCTAGAATCAGTCAATCATTATCTCTGTTGTTTATATTTAAGAAGACAGATCAAGAGGGTGGACAGCTTTCTTACAAGTACTTAAAAGGCTGTACAGGAAAGGGATTAGACTTGTTCACTTTGACCTCAGGGAGCAGAATTAAGAACAAGGGGTAGAAGTTGCAAAGAAGCAAATTTAAGTTTTATGTCAGGGAAAAGCTGTCTTAAAATGAGAATACCCAAAAGTGATTAGAACTCTTTAAACAAAGGCTAGTTTGTTATAAAAAGGGATCCATTCTCTAGTGTACATTAGATTAGACTGCCCTTTCCAATCTGAAATTGTGACATTGGTCTAATAAAAATGATTTCTCCTCATGTTAGAGGCTAGACATAGACACTGGTGTTTTTCAAAGACATTTTCAAAAACATTGATGTCTTTCAAAGACATTTTCAAAGACATGCATGATAGATCCAAAATGGGCCCAGAAAGAAAAGAATGAGATATATTTCTACCTTTTAAAAAAGATTATACACAGTAGGGGAAATAAATATTAAATTTAGATTAAAAAAGTGTCTCCTCTTAGAATCTAGCAGTAGGATAAGACACAAATTATTACATGGTAAAAATTTATATAATAAAGTGCTTATATGAGGTCCTAGGTTCTAACTGGAAAGTTATTAAAAGACCTCATGAGGGGAGTTACATTTAAGAGGTAAGATTTTAAAGGATAAACAGAAATTTATGTGGAAATTAGGCACAGAGTAGGGAGGAGAGGAAAATATAAAATAAGATAAATTGAGACTTGGAGGTAGGAATATGCAAGGTCTGGTAAGTAGTCTTGTTTGGTTAGTAACAAAGAGTCCATGGAGAATATTATGATATGGGAAGGTAGTGTGGGTACAAATTGTAGGAAACATTGAATGCCAAACAACAAAGTTTGAAATTCATATGCTAAGCAATAGAGAACCTAAATAATTTTGAGTAAAAAAGCAATTCTACCAGATATATGCATAAAGACTTGGGAGGCAGGAAGACATCATGTTATTGCAATAGTCTAGGAGAGAGGTTAGCAAACTAAGAATTCTTAGGTCACAGCCCAAACAAAAACAAGTGGTGGGTCACATGTGGCCTGCAAGCTATTATTTGACAACCCTTGGCCTAGAATAGTAGTGTGAGAACTAGTATCTGAGAAACAGCAATAGGAATAAAGGATGGGATGGATATTGACAAAATGATAGATAAGATGACCTCAGAACAAATTCAGTTTATACCTTCTCACATAATATTTCCCTTGGTGCCTTTGGCAGACAGACATTGGGATAGATCAGTTTCATTGGCTATTCTTATGTTCTCTTCTCTCCAGGCTGGAAATATCACAGAGGCTAGGCTAAAGGATCTGACTCCACCCATGCCTGTGATATTCATCAAAGCTGTCCCTGTGGAAAAGCAAGACAATCGAAGTGTCTATCCTTGTCCAGTATACAAGACATGTCAGCGGGGACCCACTTATGTTTGGACATTTGGTCTGAAAACTAAAGAAGCTCCATCGAAATGGGTATTAGCTGGTGTGGCCTTGCTTTTGCAGATTTAGTTTCTGTCAGAAGCTCTTGAAAGCAATGAGGCCTGTGCTAGAAATTACTAAGGGAACAGACTATGCTGATTGTGCAGTTTGCTTTGGTCTAAGACAAGAAAGGGAAACTAGTGATATAAGGATTGAATGTGTGATCTCAACTGCTAAAGTGAAAACATTTTCCTTTAGCTGAGGAAAAGCTAAGCACTATCCTTAGGGCAGGGGTCAGAAAGAGACCCTTAAAGATCAGAATATAAGGCTTCAGACCATTTTTCACCCACACTTACTGTTCAAATCTTTGCCCTCACAGCACTATTATTCTCATTTTATTCTCTACTCCTTGAACTCCTTAGAGATTTCTGGTTAGGCTGGGTGGGCAATACGAGTAAATCTGAAAGCAAATTAAGGAAACGATCCTTTTCAATGGAAATAATTGCCCTTTACTTCCCTCTAAGTATTCTAGAATCCCTGAGAAACTCCCCAAAGCCAGTAATGTGAACAAAAACAAATTGGGAAGGGGTTGAAGGAAAGGGGAGAGCAGGACTTCAATACAATGTAATTTCCTAATATCTTATTTGACTATATCTTCCCCAAACTCTGAATTCAGCAATGTTATAACTGAATCTAGAAAGAGCAATAAGGACTAACAATGAGTGTTTATTGAGCAAGCACTCTCCCTGGTATTATAGGAGATACAAGAGAAGTAGAAAAATGTGATTCTTCAACTTATAATTAAATTGGAACATAATGAGAAAAACTGTCTTTGGAGAGGGACACTAGTGTCTAGGGGCAACCCTCACAAAAGTGGTTTTCCTTTTGGGATTACCACTTAGAAAAAAAATTTTTCACCTCCTACTTCACTACAAAAACTACTTTTAATCTATAAATTCTGCTGAACTGAATGGACATACTTGTTTATACTTGTTCTCTCCCCTCCCCCTTATCAGATGCCCAGTTCCTTCCCTCATTCTCCATCTACTGATAGTTTTCCTTATCCTGAAGGATCCACTCCCACTTGAATACAGGGAACTCCTGAACCTTGTATTTCTTCAGCTTTTCCCACCTTTGCTTTGGTAAAGTAGAACACTTTGACACCCTTTCACCACTTTAAACTGCATATGATAGTTTGTAGGTCCACCTATGTACCTGAAGGTGCCACTACCATTCCTGCAAGCTCAGAGGGATCAGGCAGAGAAAGAATAAGGGTATGAGATGATAGCTAAATCCATGTAAAATTATCTTGGTTAATTGTGTGACTTATTAGATTCAAGTGAATGCAAGAAACAACACTGGGAGGTGAGTTGAAGGATAAGCCTTTTCCTATTATGGAAAATACAATCTAGGCAAAGCCTGACAAGCAAGTCTAGAGCCACATTATCTATGTTTAGGCTGATAAAATGGACTATAGCACCTCCCCTTTAAACCAATCAGAAGAAAATTATTTCCAAGAATAGGAATATCCATCAATGGGTAGAATTCCTTCCATGTTATTTCTCTATACCATGGATTTTTTTTTAAATGGACTATTAAATGGGAATTCTTCTTTACTGATACCTACTTATGTCATTTAAAAGATTTTTCTACTGTGTGGGATCTTTGATGTTTATCAAGGCTTGAGCTCCAACTGAAGCATTTCCCACAGCAAGAGCATTTAAAAGGCTTCTCTCCTGTGTGAACCCTCTGATGTCTCTTAAAGTTTGACCCCTGAATAAAACTTTTCCCACAAATAGAACATTTGTATGGTTTCTCTCCTGTATGCGTTCTTCGATGATGGCGTAATCCTGAGAAATCACTAAAACCTTTCTCACAATAATCACATTTATAGGGTTTCTCCCCTGTGTGGATTCTCTGATGTTTCCTAAGGTCTGAGCTCCGACTGAAGCTTTTTCCACAAGTGGAACACTGATAGTGTCTCTCTCCAGTATGGATTTTTTGGTGGATGACAAGTTGAGATTTCTGAGCAAAGCTTTTCCCACAGTCAACACATCTATTTGTAACATTATACTTCTGTCCCACTAGAGTTCGAAGCTGGCCCTTCTGGCAGACCTCTTTCTTTTCCTCCTTCCACTGGGAAACTTGTTCCACTGGACTAGCCAAATGCTGACCTAAGAGTTTCCCTAAATTCTTTTCCAAAGAAAGGCTTTTCTCTGCCTTTATTCTATCCTGAAGATTTTCCTGGATGATAAGATCTTTTCTTACTCCAGAGCTTCTTAGAGCATCCTCAATGAATTCATTCAAGGGGGCCGGTGAAGGTATCTTTTCTGAGGCTTGCTGGAAACAGATCTTATGAGATTCCTGAACTCTTATATTTTCCAAGTGAAGATTCTCTTTGTCATTCTCTCTCCTGTCTCCTGAAAGAAAGCAACAGAGATCATTCAATAAATATATTATGCCTGATTTTTAAGCCATATCAGAGGAAGGTCTATTCTAAGGAAAGTCTTCATGGATTCAATATTAAATGAAGGCAGGGAGTGAAGACATTGTACATAATTTATTCACCACAAAAACAGTCTCACTAAAGCATATGGCCTTTCTCCTGCTTCCTATGGAATGATTATATATTAAGTTTACCACTGTGTTTACTCTAGTAACTATATTCTGATTCAGCTTTCAGCAGAACCTGAGTTATCAGCTAATTTATCAGATCAGATTCAAAGAAGGCTTTTCTACATAGACACTCTCAAGGAGACCAATATATGACATTATTCTGAAAACACAGAGTGAAGTACTTAATGAAAATATGACCAATTATACACAATACCCAGGTTTAACACAAGCCATATTTTGGAGGAAAAATGTGACTCATGTTCAGAACAACATGATATGTTCAGAACAACATGTGGTAGTGAAGAAGTTGGGCTAGAACTGAATTTTGATACTCAATTTGCTATGCTAATTCTCTTATTATTTTAGTATGATAGCATATAATTCTCTTAAACTTAGGAGTAAGTAGAAAGTAGGAAGGAGAAACAAAAACAGGCAAGGGAAGGGTTAAAGTGTCACTCACCTATGCAAATGTTTCTAGGAATTTCTTTATCTGCAAGAGAATGTGATCCATCAAGCTTTTCCCTTCCATCTACCATATTAGTCAGGTCTGGTTTAGAAACAGGAATTCCTGACACAAAAGACAAAGATGAATTTGGGTGGGAGTAGAGGAATGAATCAATGTCTTCAACATTTGAAGGATTTTTGATTCAGACAAAACTAAGAAGGCAGTGCAAAACTTAATATAACTCAGTCTTCATTTATTGCTTCTGCCTGCCACTTACTTACCTCAATGCCTAGGTTCTACCATAGATGTATTCCAGATGGCCAAGCATCAAATGGTACAACAAATGGTATGTAAACAACTTCAAACTGGACCTACAATAGCTCTAAGAGGATATAGCTCACTTCCCAGCCGGTTTTTTTTTTTACTAAAATATATATAAAAAATATATATATATATGAAATATATATAAAATACTAAAATTTTACTATTCTAAATCTGTACCTTGTGAAACCACTTTCCCATAATCCTCCAGCATGGCATCCCAGTAAATCTCTTTCTGAATGTGATTCAGGTACTGCCACTGCTCCTAGAAACAAACATATATAAAGGCAAAAAAGTTTAAAAAAAAAAAAGCTTTTTAAAAAATGTAGCTTCAAAAGAAGAGCTCACTTCTTCATAATGCTTTGATATTTACAACTCAAAGTCACACAATTATGGTTAGAGCTGGAGTTCAAACCTAATCCTTAGAATTATCTAGGTCTTGTAATACATTATACTCTGATCCCACACCTAAAACAATGGGGAAAACATTATATCAATCTAGATTGGTTTCTACACTAAGAAGTTAGGGGTCTATTTTTCAAATTTATTTTTTAAATTGCATCTGGTTAGGACTTTATTTCCACTATAACACAGTGAGGTCCTGGAAAATCTAGTACTTTTCTACAACATTCTTTATCAACTAATAAAAGTTCTGGTAACTACTGTCTACCAAAAAACCAGGATATTCACCTTCCTTCCTTAATGAATTCAGTGCTAATCTTTCTCTTCACTTCCTCTCTTAACTCCTGTCCTCATATTATGAGTCTGAAGTATCTATACTGATAGTAATAAACAGCCTAACCTTACAATTCCTCAAATTACTCGTATCCTCTGACTACTTTTCCTTCCCACACAGAGACAACAATCTTGCATGCATAGATAGGCATTTTACTCAAGCATGAATTCTAAAATTGTTGTCATCCTACTTTGCCTTCTGCATCTCAACTCCAAACTCTCACTATGACCTTGTGTAAAGGGAACCCCCTCCCCCAGGAATCACGTACTGAGGTCATCCTAGTTGCATCCTTATGGTATACTATGTCATGTGAGAGCTTGGGACAGGACCCGGGAGGGAAAGGTCAGGATCCAAAGGATAAAGGAGAAGAAATAAAAGAGAAGGTTCCAGGAAGTGGGCTCTTGCTGGTGGAGGACCCTGGCTGAGAGAGACAGCCATATGGAAAGGCACATGGCAAGATTAGAATAGGCTTAAACATCCTTCTATCTGTCTGCTTTTCTTTATTCAAGTAATATTAATAAATTCTATGGAAACTAAGAACCAGAGAGTATTAATTTAATTTAGTTTTTAAAACTTTCAATCCCTCTACTTCTCAGCCTTTTTCCCAATCATTAGCCATATTCTTCTCTTTTTCCCTATCTTGAACCCTTGGTGATCTAATTTAACTATACACTGTCCTCTTGTGTTCTTTGCCCCCTTATCCTTCTGAAGATCCTGCCCTGCCAAAGTGGTACCTTAGATTACTCCCACTATCTGTTGCTGCCTTTGCAGCATGTATCTTAGGGAGAAAACTCTTGTTTTTGTTATCATAGAACTTGCCACTCCTGAAAAACTGCAAACAGTCCCATGGATCTTTCAGGGAGGGTTGGCCCCCTCTCTTGGGAAGATTCTCAGACCCAAAATTTTTAGTCCAACATCTTTGGCTTTAATCCCACACACCTCATTCCTTGCCAAGATTAGCCAGGTTATGTCTCACCCAGTTGCAACTCTGGGGAACTGTACCGGGACCCCCAGCCTCGTGAACCCAGGAGTTGGTGTCTCGCCCGATTTGGTGATGTATTCTTGGCTTATATACGCTGTTATTGCTTTTGCTTTCGTGCTTCTAGGTTGTGTATTTTATTACTGCTGTAAATCATATATTTCACTGTCTATTTTATAATTAATAAATAATTCTTACTGAAAACTGTGGTGCCAGTGTCCTTGCGTAGGAGCGAATCTGAACACGGTCTCTCAATGAGAGAAATTCCCTTCATAAGACAATATTCCATCTTAGAATCAATACTGTGTACTGGTTCCAAGGTAGAAGAGCAGTAAGGGGTAGGCAATGGGAGTTAATCAGCTCGTCCAGGGTCTCAGAGCTAGGAAGTGTCTGAGGACAAATTTGAACCTACAACCTCCCATCTCTGGGCCTGGCTCTCAATCCACTGAGCCACCTACCTGTCCTTCCATTACTCTAAAGTAGTCTAAAGATTTAGACAGCCATGAGCCCTTTGATATGAATAAATATGCTTTTGTGTTTTCAAAAAAAGGGCTGAATAAAGCTGGAGAAAAATCATGAAAATCACTGGGATCTAACTACAACAAGGAAATCATTTTATACCTCCTACTCATTTTACTATCTCATTCATCAGAGCACCTTTGCTAAGTCTTTTCATCCATCCTCAAACCTTCTACAGCTTCTCCCTCATTCTCCTGAAAACTATAACTCATACTTCACTGAAAAAATTGAGGCCTTTGCCAAGAGTTCTCCCTTCTCTCCTCTTCTTCATTTCACATTACTCAAATGCCCAATTTTTCTAGTAGTCTAAAGCATTGGGATTTCTTTTTTTTTAGATCTTTTTCAATATTTTTTCCAATTACATGTAAGAAAAATTTTCAGCATTCTTTTCTTTTTAAATTTTGAGTTCCAAATTCTCTTCCCTCCCTTCCTTTCTTCCTCACTTAAAAGGCAAGCAATTTGACATAGGTTATACACTTGCAGTTATGCAAAATATTTCTAATTAGTCACGTTGTGAAAGAAAACACAAACCAAAAAAAGCCAAGAAAAATAAGTTTTTGGTTTTTTTAAAGAATGTTCAATCTGCTTTCAGACACTATCAGTTTTTTCTCTGGAGGTGGACAGTATTTTTCCACCATAAATCCTTTGGAATTATCTTGGATCATCATATTGCTATGAATAGTGAAGTCATTCAGAGTTGATAATCATATAATTTTGCTGTTACTGTGTACAATGCTCTCCTAGTTCCGTTCACTCCACTTTTGTATGAGTTCAGGTTTTCTAAGTTGTTTTTTTTTTTTTAAGAATTTTTGTTTTAATAAAACCCTTAACTTCGGTATATTGTCTCATAGGTAGAAGAGTGGTAAGGGTGGGCAATGGAGGTCAAGTGACTTGCCCTGGGTCACACAGCTGGGAAGTGGCTGAGGCCAGATTTGAACCTAGGACCTCCTGTCTCTAGGCCTGACTCTCAATCCACTTGAGCTACCCATCTGCCCCCCTAAGTTTTTTTTAAAGCATCCTGTTTGTCATTTCTTATATTTCTTATAATTCCATCCCAATCATATACTACAATTTGTTCAGCCACTCCCCAATTGATGGGCATCCTCAATTTCCAATTCTTTTCCACCACATAAAGAGCTGCTATAAATATTTTCGTACATATAGGTCCTTTTATTTATTTTTTTAAATCTCTTTAGGCTATGGACCTAGTAATGGTATTGCTTATAGCCCTATGGGCACAGTTCCAAATTGCTCTCCAGAATAGTTTTTATCAGTTCACAACTCCATTAACAGTGAAAGCACTACTTATTACCTTAAGGGAACGACAGGCTCCTTAATCTGGTCATTCATAGAATATAACTAACAAGGCTTGGTAAGAATATATTTAATAGAAGTCTTGATATTCTCATAACTAATTCATAAAATAATTTCATATTGAAAACAATCAGGAGGGGAAAAATCCTTACTTATACCCATCATAGGCCTTAAAATATAAACACAATATAGGAAGAAAAGATTGGCACAAATTGCTAGGATATGAAATATAAAGAAAGAAGCCAGTAATAAACTCCATGGCTATATATTTACATATAAAAACAGAAAATACACGCAACATGCAAGATACTAAGAGATTTTAATTCAAGGAGGCAAATTTTATGTCAATAGCTATCAATGGAATTCAAGACTAGAATATGGTTCTGGAGGAATTTCTTTATCCAAAAGGCATTAGGATACATGAAAGGGCAGTGGGAAAAGGCTAGAGTAATCTTGTTTAGTAGGAAGATATATTCCTAAAAAGAAGTTAAAGAAACAAAGTGGGAAACATGAGGAATAGTAAAAAGTAAGAAGAAAAGATGATATGTCAAATTATCAATATATATACTAGAAAAAATCTTAGGAGAAACGGTTCAGCAAACAGAACACAAACCGGGTATAGAAACATGAAATAATACTAATAGTGGACTTTAGTTATCTGAATATTTAGAAAAAACTCTCTAAGTCCTAAAGGTAAAGCCAAAAATCTCCTGATTTGCCTCAATAACAATTTCAGCCTTCAAAAGGCAGAAGAACAAACAAGTAAAATTCTATTCTGGATCTGATTTTTCACCAACGAGGATGATTACTAGAATGAAAATGATGGGAAACCAAAATTTTCAAGTTGAGCTATGAAGGAGAGGAAATAGATAGTTCTTATTACTGAGGGTGTTTTAAAGATGGGGGAAATTGGGTAAGTTTATAAGTAACAGAGAAGGAACCAATAGACAAAAAATCCAATCTGTCCAAAAGATCAACAAGAAAAGGGAAAAGATGGTGGGGATTCTAAGAGGCAATGGTTAGAGTGGGGAAAGTAAGCCAAGAATAAGATACATCCAGTATAGTTCTTGACAAATAAGAAGTTTAGAAAGATAGGAAGGGGCCATGTTGTAAAGAACTATTCCAAAAAGAAGTTTATTATATATGACTCTAGACATAATAGGGAGTCATAGATATTTACGGAGGGGTTAACACAGACATTAGAAAAATCATTTTGGCAGCTGTGAATTGGAGTGGATAGATTAGCATGAAGAAAAAACTTGAGATAGTGAAACCATTTAGAAATCCAGGAAGTTCAAACTGGACCACTGACAGTTTGATTGACATGAAATTGAAAACCTCTTGCATGCACCAGGGCTAAGGGAAATAGTGAAATGGGGGGGGGGGGGGAAGGTGCAAGGGATCATGATATCATATAATCCTGTTAACAGTCTGATATCTAAGATACAGAGGCAACTAACAGAAATATGTAAGACTGTTTGTTCTCTAATAGAAAAATGATCATAGCTTATCTACAAATCCCCAAAAGAAATGCCAACTATTACCAAGCAATTGAAAGAACATTCAAAATCACTAATAATAAAATATGAAATCCAACAAAATCCTGAATTTCCACCTAACATTTAACAAAAAATAAAAAAGATGGGAATATCATTATTAGAGATCCAATTATTGTGAAAAGTAATTCGCAGCAACAACTAGGTGACACAGTTGATAAAGTGCTGGGCATGAAGTCAGGAAGTCTCATCTTTCTAAGTTCAAATCTGGCCTCAGACACTTTACTATATATATGATCCTGGGCAAGCCTAAGTTCCTCATCTAAAAAATGGGCTGATGAAAGAAATGACAAATTACTCCAGTATCTTTGCTAAGAAAATCCCAAACAGGGTCATGAAGAGTCACAAATGACTGAAAAATGACAACCACCATTAGACCCAGGAATTCCACTACTGGTCACATACTTTTAAAAAGTTAGATAAAAATAAAGGTTCCACATACACCAAAACTCTTATGGTAACTTTTTTTGCATGTGGTAGCAAAGACCTAGAAACAAAGTCGATTCCTACGAATTAGGAATTAGCTAAATAAATTGTGGTGCATAAACATAATAGAATATTGCTTTATTGCATGAAACAGTGAAAATGACAAATACAGAGAAACAGGGGGACATCTATATAAATGTATGCAAAGTAATTAGCAGAAAGGAATGATGAACTGGAGGATTTCTATATGAACTAGAAAGCCCCCTAGGAATTGATGCAGAGCGAAATGAGCAGAACCAGGAGAACATTGTACACAGAGACTGATACACTGTGGTACAATCAAATGCAACAGACTTTTCTACTAGTGGCAATGTAATACAGGACAATTCCGAGGGACTTATGAGAAAGAATGCTATCCATATCCAGAAAAAATGTAGGAAAATATAAGTAATTATTTAATAATACCATGTTTTTATAAATATAAGTAATAGCTGTCCAGTCTGCCAGAAGTTCAATCAAAGTGCATTCAGAAAGAAAAGTTTGGGTGGTAGACCTTTAGCATATTGTCCATTTGAGATGATTTTGACCACAAATCCTTAGGTATATCCTCAGGTATTGGATAGATAGTACCTAAATCATCCTCTGTACTGCTAGAATCTAAGAAAAGCAATGGAAAAGCCTTCAAAGATTCCTCTGGGAGATGCAAAGAAATATCACCAGATTCAGTACATTGGATAGTAGCTCTTAATTTACACAATAGATCTCTTCCCAACAGATTCATAGGACACTCCGGAACACACAAAAATGCATGTTCCACCAAAAGTGGTCCTAGGGTCACCATTTTTGGTTGCAATTTAGCTACTTTCTGAGTAACTCCCGTTGCACCGACCACATCCATTGTTCCAACAGCTCTACAATCTGCAGGAAAGCTTTGCAAAACTGATTTACTCGCGCCGGTATCCACAAGAAGGTCGTAAATCTGATCTCCAATAGTTACAGACACATATGGTTCAGTACTATTGGGAGGTTGGAAAGTTTCCAACACTGGAGCTAAAACAGTAACATCAGAACAAAGCTCAGCCATTTCCTGTCCATCCAAGTTAACATCGTCAAGAATTACAGAATTTTCCCAGGATTTTAAAACATTGGTCCTTTTCACCTCTATTCTGGTATCATTGTTCTTATTCACAATCAAATTATCCTTAATCAAATTACAATTTCTATTATTCTTCTTAATTCCACTCTTACTAGAACTTCTAACACCATTTACAACATTATTTCTCTTTTTCTCACAATTATTTACAACATTAATCAAATTATTATCAACACCAGTTAAATTACTACTACCAGTAGGTAAATTACCATTAACATTGGTTAAAGTACTATTTACAACATTACTAGTAGTTAATTCAGATAATTTAACATTAACACCACTTAAATTATCATTAATTCTCATCAAATTATCATTCACATTGATTATTGATTCCATTTAAATTAACACTGATCAACCCATTACCATTATTAATTAAATTCTTATTATCATGAATCAAATCAATATTAATACCAAGTGCACCATTTCCATTATTCACAAATACATTATCATCATCTTTAACACATACAATGTCATCAACATTTACTTTAGTTCCATTTACTTGATCAATCACTTCTGAACTTCGGGCACACCTTCATAATGAAGTTGTCCCTCCATTCATGTTACCATTAGTAATATTCCCTTGAACAATGTGACTATACTTTGGCCTGGCTCCTGCACGAAGGTAATCCTGTGTTGTTGCCAAATTAGGAGCTTGTACACCTTGACAACATGCATTCTGACATTGGAATACATTTTGTTGTTCATTTCCCTAACTAAAACCATTATTCCAATTATTTCCCCTGTAACCATAATTATTATTATTATACCGATTATTTCCATTGTTATTATTGTATCTCTGCCCATATGATCTCTTTCTGTATCTGCAGTCCCTTGCAAAATGCCCAATACGTCCACAAACATAACAAGATTGCTGCCTCTGGTTCCTATTGTTTGAATTGCTATTGGTCTTATAATTTTTATTATTGTTTCTCTTTTCTGCTGCCCCTAACGCTGCTACCGCCTTGATTTCACTTATTTCTTTCTGATCAGCTTGAGAATTTGCCTCCCTTAATTGTTTCCTAAGATTTTCAATAATTGTATCCTTGTCATCACTACTCCTGTCCTTCTCTTGGGCAAAAACGTATGTTGCTTATTGTTTTAGTTCGTCTAAGCTCAACAATTCCCAATCAGGGTAATTGTCCATAAAAAATTTCTTTACCTGGGGAACCGAATTTCTGACAAAAATTCTTTTAACATGATCTACGGTGGTATTTTCTAGAATATTCATGTTCAAATACATTTCTGCTGCCTCTATGATTCTGTCCAAAAACGTTGCAGGGGTCTCTACTGCTGTCTGCCTGATCTTTTTGAATTTGCTCCATGAATTTGGACGCTTAGCATGCTTCTCTAGAACCTGAATCAGAGATTTACGTGCTTGTTTTAACATTCTGTAGGTAGGAACTGAATTCAGGTCCAGTTCCTCCCAATCTACAGGCCATGGTGTCATTCCCTCCGTGTTTCGTGTCTCCTCTACAAACTTTGTTCTGTCATTATGTGATAAGATCTCCCCTAACACGTACCAGCAATCTTCAAAGTCTGGATCGTGTTGTTTTACAAAAGCTTTGAAGATCTTCACAAATTTCCCAGAGTCATCGTGGAAATTTGAGATCTTACGTTTTAGATTATCTACATCTTCAGATCTGAATCGAGTATGTTGTTTAACATGGAATACACCATCTTCGCGAACGATGGGAAGATCGCGAAGGGGAAAAAGATTAATGGGGGTTTCAGCCTTATTTTGAGCCTGTTGTTCTAGCTCAGCCTTTGTTGAAATACCTTTGTCAGAAATGCCCATGTTCATATATTCATTGCCAGTGTGAGATGTACCAAGTGATTGACCAGAGAACGAACCATTTTGCATACATAACTCTAAATTATCTAACTTAATTTGTAATAGTCTTAACATTTTTTTGGTTTCAGAATCCCTGAAACACCAAGTCACAATGATTTTAACAAAATACCCAATATGAAACAATATCCACCTTAGTTTGTATACAACATAACCAGTCAGAATCAGAACTGGCATGTGACACAATAAATCCAGTATGTTGATTGTCAAAATCGGTTGTGCCAATTCCAAGTCCATTATCCCTCTAAAATACCTGGGTATAACTCTAAACCACAGGTAAGGAATAGCCCAAACACCTTTCCACAACATCACAAATACATAATCTATCCAATCTTCAATCACCATTGTACCCATCATTCCCCAAACAGACCAACTAACAACAAAATTTATTGTATTATTAGCCACTATTCTGACTAATAATAATTACTAACACAATTAATTAAATACAAGTACAATTAAACACAGCAACAGAAAACAGAACCATCAAAAACAAAAAAGAAATGAAGAAAATCCCTCTTTCTGGGGCCACACCAAGCTTGATAGTATTTTCCCCTACCCACAAAGATTTATGAATGACCTGGGGTGGGGGCTGAGAAGCTCTGAGCAGCTCACCACTGGTTGAGAACTTTCAGCTCTCAGCCAATGGCTGAGCTCCCTCTTGGAATGTTCAAGCCCCTCTTACTTCCTTTATGAATCTAGCTGGCCAACTGTTCACTTCCTGTCTGTCTCTCTATCCACCCATCTGGGTAGTGCCAAACTGTAAGATAATATAAGTAATGGGGTCACCAGGGATATTAAAATCAACTATGAGGTTTGTGGGAACACTCTCTGGGATGTAAGAGAGACTATAACTAAACACTGAAGCCTTGTACAGCTACACCACTCCCAACTGGAAAAATAACAACCAACTGTTACTCTGGCCAGAGGCCTTGAATTAACTGACAAGGTAACAAGGTGAAATTGGGTTTTAATTAGAAACAACTAAAAGGAGGGATAGGAATGACTACTCTAAAATCTTAACACCTAATAACAAAACCCAAAGGGATAAGAAAAGACTTATTCACTACACTAATTTAAGCTATCTAACTAACAGGGCCCAAGGAGCTATACTGGAGTCTCTGGGTTTCTGCCTCACACCTGGAACCTGCCAGGTTTGAGTACAGCTGGGGCTTTTGTGGCTTTGGGATTTCTCACTGCAATCCACTGATGATGTCTGGATGCCAGGAGCTACAGTTGTCTCAGGAACTAAGCAGTAAGGGTTTTGCTTGAAGCACTGTCCTCTTCTCTTGTTCTTTCCTTAAATGCCACACCACACAGGATCCCAGGGGAAAACAGGATGCAAGGTGTCCTTTGCTCTGAGTTCTCCCAGGCTGGCAACAGTTTTTGCCTACCACTAATGGAGTCCACACACAGAACACATATAGACTTCCTCCTCCTTCATTCCAACCTGGAATTCCCAGCTCCAGCTCCTTCCTGCTAGGTACTTCCTAATCAATATATAATCAATACCTAATAACTAGCTAATCTAATCTTACTCATAACAATACCCAGAAAAAAGAACCAGGGGAGTAGAAACGCAGAAGAAAAACATATCACATGCTTCAATGGGGATATGATTGGGGTTTTTGGCTTTAAAAGATCACTCTGTTGCAAATAAGAATAATATGGAAATAGGTTTTGAACAATGATACATGTATAATAACCCAGTGGAATTGCTTGTCAGCTCTGGGAGGAGGTAGGGAAGAGGGGTGGGAAAGATCATGAATTGTGTAACCAAGGAAAAAGAGTCTAAATAAATTAATTTTTTTAAAAGTAAAATTAGCAGAACCAGAAAAAAACACCACCAACTTAAACAGAAAATAACTAGAAAACAATTGAAACTCAATGCTTTGAAATTATAATGATCAAATTTGGCCTCAAAGAAGCAACCAGAAGATGCCTCTCCATACTTTTCTGTGGAGTTAGAACTATGTTGATAAACATTTTTTTCCCAAATACTCTCCTTTCACAATACAGCTAGGGCACACACAGAGTCCTGACTGAGGTAGAAAAGAGGAAAGTTTCTCTGCCTCCTTTTTCTATACAGTCTGTTCAAAGAAAAAACAGTCTGTGGTAAGCAAGAGGATGTGAACAGTGTTCTAATGTCAAACTTTTTCTATAAATTGGTTTAGGTTTTGCTAAATTTTCATTGTAAGAGATGTTCTCTGGTATCAGATAAGGAAGATTATAGCACTTATAATACCTTACTGCTGGCTATCTCCCATATTTATAATGCTTTGGCCACCTCTAACCCACCATCTTTCAAAACAATTCAACTCTGATGTTCTATGAAATGTCTTTCTTGGATATCTCCGCATCCCCACCATTCACCCTCATATCTAGAATTTTCCTTCTGAAGTTTCTTCCATTTACACATAACTTGCATGTGTAAATTTTTTGTATGTTTTATTTACCATCTTTAATGGCAGGAAACCAGATTTTTGTTTTTTAAAAGACATAATACACTGATAGCACATAAAGATCTAAAAAATGATTGCTGACTGACCAAAATGACTGACAAAAACAATATAGGGGCATAAAAGCCTCACAACCAAATGCAGAAAAGCAGATATATTAAATACAGTCTCTTTAGAGCATAATGCTAAAAAAAAATTATATTTAACAAAGATCTTTATACCAAAGACTAAAAATGAATTGGGAACTAAATAATCTTTATTCTATACAACAAGTGGGTCAAAGAATAAATCACAGAAATCACCAACAATTTCATTAAAGAGAATGACAAGGAGACAATATACCAAAAATTTTCAGATGGAGCCAAAGAAGTATTTAGGAGAAATTTTTTACTTCTAAATGCTTTTATCAATAGGCTAGAAAAAGGGCAGATATGAATTGGGCAGGCAAATAAAATTTAAAAAAAAAACTAGAAAAAAGTAAATTCAAAATCTCCAATTAAATAACAAATTGGGAATTCTGAAGATAAAAGGAGAGATTATTAAAATTGGTAATAAAATTGGTAATTGTGTAAGAAAACCAATTAACTAATAAGTAAGACAAGGAACTAGAAAAGGTAATAAAATAAATAAACATTTGGTTAATAAGATTTGATAAAAGAAGAAAAGCAAATTACCAGCATGAAAAAATAAAAAGAGTGAATACCCAACAAATGAAGAGGAAATTAAAGCAATTATTAGAAGTTATTTTGCTCAATATTTTGGCAATCAGACTGATGGTCCAAGGAAAATGGATCAATATTTTTAAAAATATCAATTGTACAGATTAATAGAAGAGGAAATAGAACATTTAAACAAACTCATCTCATAACAAGAAATTGAACAAGTCATCAATTTTCCCTAAGAAAAAAGCTCCCAGAGCCAGATGGATTCACAAATTTATTCTAATCTTTAAAGACTAAACTATATATAGATAGTATGGAAAAACAAGTGAAGGAACTCTACCAATTTCCTTCTATGACAAAAATATGCCCCTGATACCTAAACAAGGAAGATTAAAAAAAAAAACACAAGGGGGGGTAGAAAACTATAGATGACAAACCTTTTAGAGGGGTGAGTGATATGAGAAATGTCCTCAGGACTTGTAAGAAAGAATGCTATCCACATCCAGAGAAAGAATGGGAGTAGAAACACAGAAGAAAAGCATATGATCACATGGTGTGATGGAGATATGATTATTGCAAATATTAATAATAAAGAAATAGGTTTTGAACAGTGATACAGGTAAAACCCAGTGGAATTGCTCATCAGCTCCCGGAGGGGGGAGGGAAGTGAGGAGGTTATCATATAACCATGGAAAAACATTCTAAATTAATTAATTAAAGAATGTCCTCAGGAATGTGAGAGAGGGGGAGGGGAGCATCCCAGCCCCATGTCCCTCTGACTTTATAGTAACAAAATGTCAACTCTGTACTGGGGCAACATCATGCATGCCCACAGAGAGGGCTCTGATTGCCCCCTCTGGCACGCATGCTATATGTTTGCCACCACAGCTATAGACCCATCTCTTTAATGAATATTGATTTAAAAAATTAAAATAGAATACTGGCAATGAATTTATAGCAGTATATGACAAGGATCCTACACTAATCACCATGTAAGTTTTATACCAGGAATTCACACCTGTTTCAGTATTGGGAAAACCATCAGCATATCAATAGATACAGAAAAGGCTCCTGATGAAAACAATACCCATTCCAACTATAAACACTAGAGAACACTGGAAATGGAGTTTTCCTTAAAATGATAAATAGCATATGCCTAAAACCACCAGCAAGCATCTATAATATAATGGTGACAAACTTCCCAATAAGATCAGGGCATAAAGGGGTGAAGCAAGGATGCCCATCATCACTGCTACTATTCAATATTGTACTAGAAATACTAGCTATAAGCAATAAAAATAAAAAAATTGAAGGAATTAGAATGGGCAATAAAGAAACTAAACTGTCCACTCTTTACAGATGATATAAAGGTATACTTAGAGAATCCAAGAGAATCAACCAAAACTAATCAAAACAATTAACAATTCTAACAAAGCTGCAGGATATAAAGTAAACCTACAGAAATAATCAGCATTTCTACATACAACTAATAAAGTCTAACAGCAAGACATTCTATTTAAAATAACTACAGACAATAGAAAATATATAGGGGTGTTAAGAGAGTTTTTCTTAATTTCTCTCTTTTTCTATTTAAGAGGCAAGGGAACAAAAAGATTTCTGAATAAGAGCTCCCCTGCTGTGTAAACTGTCAGTTAGTGACAGAAGGGTGTCACTGAGAATTAATCAGTTACAGATGGCAGTTGGAAAGAGGTTTTTTTGGTCTCTGAGTCCCCTGGGGAGAGTAGTGTGTGCCTTGCTCTCTCTCTGGGACTATGAAAAATGGATTTATTGATTATCTTGAGTAGATAAATAGTAGGTAAATTATTAGATAGTCAGAGTAGAAAAGTTAGGCCAGAGCCTGGCTCTGGTAGAAGGTACTGCCCTCAAAGGCAGATAGAAGGGTTTTCTAGAAAATTTTAGTTAGGATTGGGATCTTAGGTATAGTTATAAGCTATTATAAAATTACCCTCACTTTCCTCCTTTCTATTTCCTATCCATATTTTCCTAATAATAAAGCATTTTGTGTTTAAGAAACTGCTCTTCTGACTTTTTTTCAAACTCCTACCCCAAAAACTTAAGCCTTCACAGGGTCTACCTGCCAAGAGAAACCTAATAACTATATGAATAAAATTACAAAACACTTTTCATATGAATTAAGTCAGATCTAAACAACTGGAAAAACATTAAATGCTCATGGATAGGACAAGCCAATACAGTAAATATAACAATTCTACCTAAATTTATTTACCTATTGTTATATTGAATCTCTGGGAGCTTGAAGTTCACTCAATGATTGACAGATAAGTCAGTTGGATAGAATGTTCCCAGAGAGGCATGAGGACTCAGGAGAGAGCAGTTGAGAACCCTGACAGAGGTTCTGGGTGGGGTCTTTTACCTGTCCCTGAGGCTGAAGATAAGTGTGGATCCTGGTCTTTGGAGATAAGAGACTTGCAAACACTACCCTGCAAGCTCCATCTGTGTTTCCTGTACCATTTTCAACTTGTATAGACCACCATCTCTGTGTCTACTTCCCCTAGATATTAGGAGTTTCATCATCTTAGCTATCTAGGCTTCCCAGGGCCTGGGAGGGATCCAGGAAGTGGGCAGGAGAAGAAGAAGAGGGTGGAAAGGGTGGATATATCTCAACTGATAAGGCTTAAGATCTTACAGAAGAAGAAGCTGAAGATTTCACAGCAGTTTGCCTACTCTGGTTTAGCCCTAGCCAGGCTGTACCAGAGAGAAGCTATCATCTTGATTCTTCATTTGCCTGCAGTTAGAGATTCATTAGTATCAATTTAAGTAGGGTCTCCTAATACCTCAATCCCTTACCATTATCCTTCTTACCAAATATATTTAAGTTTAAAGTACCTTCCTGAATTGGTTTCCAAAGCTTATTTGGGAAGGGAGTCACGCAGTCAGATTACCAACTTACCTCAGCTGAAGAGCCCAATAATTAATAACAATTAACCCCAGGTGGGTCCTGAAGGGATAAACCACTTTGACCTAAAGGATCCTATCTGGGCAACTGTTATATAAGAAGAAGTACCATCTTATCATCTCTCTGTTCTCCAACTTCATATACATCAAAGATAGTAGTGACCTCCTATAATATAACACTATTCAATGCCATACCAATCAGACTACCAAATAATTATTTCATAGAGCTAGAAAAAAATAGCAAAATTCATCTGGAAGGTTAAAAGGTCAGAAAGAGCAAGAAAATTAAGGGAAAAAAATCTGTAGTAACTTAGCCATACCAGATCTCAAACTATATTATAAAAGCAGTAATCATCAAAACAATCTGGTACTGCCAAAAAGGAAAGGAGTGGATCAGTGGAAGAGATTAAGTACTCAACAAATTGTAATAAATGACCATAGTAACTTAATTTTTGATAAACCCAAAGATTCAAACTTTGGGAAGAATTTACTATTTCACAAAAACTGCTAGGAAAATTGGAAAATGGAATGGCAGAAACTAGGCATAGATTAACATCTCATGCCATATATCAAGATAAAGAAAAAGTAGATATATGATTTAGAAGTAAAAGGCAATGCCATGAACAAATCAGGGAAGCATGGAATAATTTATCTCAGACTAATAGACAAAGGAAGAATTTATGACTAAACAAGAAAGAACATTATGAAATATAAAATGAATCATTTTGATTACATTAATTTTTAAAGGTTTTACACAAACAAAACCAATGCAACCAAATTAAAAAGGAAACAAACAACTGAAGGAAAAATTTGTAGCAAATGGCAAAGGCCTCATTCCTCAAATATACAGAGAACTAACTCAAATTTATAAGACTACAAAGCATTTCCAATTAATAAATGGTCAAAGATATCAACTGACAAAACCGGCAGTTTTCAAATGAAGAAATTAAAATTAAAAATCCCCTGGGGCACCATTTCACACCTAGCAGATTGGCTAATATGACAAAAAAAAAGAAAAAAAGGAAAATGATAAATGGAGGGGATGTGGGAAAACTGGGACACTAATACATTGTTAGTAGAGCTCTACTCCATTCTGGAGAGCAATCTGGAATCACACTGAAAGGGCTATAAAACCACAAATACCCTTCACTCCAGCAATAAGACTACGAGGTCTGTATCCCAAAGAGATCAAAGAAAAGAGAAAAAGGATCTAACTATACAAAAATATATATAGCAGCTCTTTTTGTGGTGGCAAAGAATTGGAAACTAAGATATCCATCAATTGGGGAATAGCTGAACAAGTTGTAATATTCCACTGTAATGGAATATTATTGTGTCATATGAAGTGACAAACAAGATGATATCAGAAAAATTTGGATAGACATAAGAACTGATACAAAACGAAGTAAGCAGAACCAGGAGAACATTACACATACAACTATTATCAACAATGCAAGGATCCAAGCCAACCCAAAAAAACTCATGATGAAAAAGGCTACCTATCTCTATAGATGGAATTGATTGAGTCTGAATAGAGTTCTAAATACCCAGCCCTAGTCCTGAGCGAGGAGTCCCCTCCCCATCACCAGTTGGATGTCTTGGAAACATCTTAAATTCAACATGTCTAAAACATGTTCAAAACTAAAATCTTTCTCCCCAAACTCTTCCACGACCTTCTGTCTATCAGGATCTGCTCAACAAATTACTCATGGGTCAACAAACTCGGATGAGAAAAATGATTCTGGGATTACAGGAACGCCAAGAAGCCACACTGATAGACAAACATGCAGAAAATCCTCTTGTTGGGCAGTAACAAAGTTTAATGATTTGGGGCACATACTTTATAGGGAAAATGATGGAGGCTAAGGAATTGGGTAAGCCTTTTGCAGGGACAATAGTTAGTAATGATTTACAAGATGGAGACAATGGATTTAGATTACCTCAGTGGTTCTGAACAGAGTTTTCTATAGATGATAATTCAATATGACAATGTGTAACCATCTAACAGATTTTCTCATAGAATTCTTGCACCAATAAATTCTTGGCAGGACATACCGTATTTGTGAAGAAGCTGGATTAAGTTCTCATGCTGGGGTGGGAAACTACATGTCTGGTTCTAGCTAGCTGATGGCTCTGATTTTATTGGGGCCTACTCTCACTACTGGGAGCTACATCTGCTCCTTTTTTATTTAAATTAAACAAATGAAAGCAAGTTAAAGTGAGTATGTGATTTGTATGAATTGTGTAAGGCTAGAAAGCTAAATTCTAATTCTATTTGCATGGAAATGGAGCTTTTGAAATTTCATTTTTCACTAGAGCCTTTTTTTCAGAGTGTGCTTCAGAATATGCTATGTGTGTGTTTTGTCATAAGCAGACATTTCTCCACAGCTTTAGTTTAGGAGCTAAGATAACTTCCATTATGGAGTCTTTCTTGGCTTCAAATCTGGTGGTGCAATTCTAGGGTTACTAAGACTGCCTCCCAGACAAGGCATTTCCTCTGAAATTTTTGCATAGCTTTAATTGAATTGTTAGGCTTGCTATGGCTTTTGTTGAGACTCAAGGTCCTTTTGCCTTTATGACAAGCAACATCCATCACAGTTTAAGAGAGTTGCTCTTATTAGGCCTGATTCTGTTAGCATTCAATTCTTGGATCCATAAACCAAGCAAATATTGACTTCTCCTTTACTTATAAGTCAAACTTGTTTAATTTCTAAGTGTCTATACCAGTGATGGGCAACCTTTTGAGCTTGGTGTGTCAAAATTTGCCAAAAAAAAAAGAGCGTAACTCAAGTGGTGTGTCACTTTGAGAAAAAAAAAACATAATTTCGCAATATTTATAGTTTATATTTCTCTGTATACGGCCTCATGTCATTGAAAATGGCTACACATGTCAGTGCTGGCATGCATGTCATAGGTTTGCCATCAGGGGTCTATGTTATTATGCTCCTAAAGATTATGTTCTATTATGAGGTAATATAGTAGGGTCTGATCTGTATCTTTTCTTCTGTGATAATGAAATTAAACCTACTCTGCCCATTTTAAAGATTTAAACACCACTTAATTCACAAGTTGGGAAGTCTGTGGTCCACATGTGTAAGAGTGGGTGATGGATCAGAATTGACTGACTGCCTCCTGGGCAGTCCTAAGCAAAGTGCCTGTTGTGATTGGACATATAAACTAAGAGGAAGGCATAGATAGTAAGAAAAAAGAAGCGCCTTTAAAAAGGAGTGATAACTGCCTGTAAGGAGTTCTTGTTCATTTCCTGGAGCTGGAGGTCAAGTTGGAGACATTGCTTGCTGGACCTGATACCTGAGACCTCAGGTAAGACTGTTCTTAAATCTCTCCCTTAGAACTACATGTGGTGAGCTCTCTTGGACTTCCTGGTTAAGATGGAGGCAGAGTAAAAAGCAGCTACTTACCCTCTCCTAACCGAAACATACATGACTCCTCAAGAAGACATAAAAACGAATCCAGAGGAACGAAGGGACCCCACAACAGGGTGCAGCATCGGAGGTATGTGGAATTGGGGGCATCTCCATGCTATAAATGGGTGAAACAGCTCTCACTAAAACGTAAGCTGAGGAACCCCTACCCCACCATACACCACCTACAATGCCAAAGCCAGCGCACAAGAGTTAGAGCAAGTTTGGGGCACACATTAAGTCCTTGGCAACTTCCTAAGGTCACCAGGGCCTGTCCCTGAGAGCAGCAAGACTTAAGCCCCCAAGAGGCTAAAGAACGTGCAGACATTGAACACAGACCCTGAGTGCAGGCACGAGTGAGGGCGAGGACGCAAGCGCAGACACGGATCCTGAGTGCAGGCGAGGACTCGGATCCTGAGAGCAGGCGCAGACCTTGAGTGGGGACCCAGTGCAGAGGGGTGCATGACCATGGAAACAGTGCCCTGAGGCTGTTAAAGGAACCTTGGGCAGAGGAACAAGCAAGGGGACCACCAGGAGGCTTGACCCTGAGAACAACTAGATCTGAGACCTCAGGAGCCTAAAGAGCACAGACAGAGCCTGAGTGTGAAGATAAACCTGAGAGGGATCAGGGTTAATAATGGCAAGCCAGAGACAAGAACCCCAAAAGAGAAAGATCATCAAGAAGAAATCTGTAACACTCGACAACTTTTACACAGATAAAATCAAAACAACAGAGCAAACAGCAGAGGAGAATAAACAAGTAATCATATCCAAACCTTCCCAAAATAATGAAAACTGGCCACAAGCTACTGAAAAGTTCAAATCTGAGATGATGAGAAACATGGAAGAGATTTGGCGAGAGAAGTGGGAAATAGCTCAAAAGGAAATTAACAGGTTAGAAGACAGAAACTCTGAACTGGAGAAAGAGGCCCAAAAATAAAACGAAATGGTAAACAAATTGGAAACCAAAATTGGGCAAGAAAATAACACTTTAAAAGGCAAAATTTCACAATTGGAAAGTGTAGTATACAGAATTGGGGTGATATAGTTTTTTCTAGCTTTGGCTGAGTTCCAAAAGCTGTTAGGGGTTTGGAGGCTTGAGGAAAAGTCAGTTGGCTGGATCTTCCGTGGAGGGAGGTTGTCAGTCAGCCAAGCTGCCTTGATTACCTAGCTTAATATTGAAATTTAGCCTAACTTTGATATATTTACTTAAGAAATTATTATTTTAGATAAACCCTTTATATCTTCCTTTCCTAATACTATCCCTGCCTTCCCTCCCTTACCTAGAGAGGAGTTAAATCTGTGAAGGGTTACCTAATTGACAACATTAGTTATAGTTAGTCAGTCATCATTTATTCCCTTTAGATAGCACTTTGAAAAGCTGAGTTTAAAGGTAGGTCCTTACTCAGACTCCATCTTTGTTTCCCTTCCCCCATCTGAGGTTCCTGAGACAATTGATAGGGCTTTCCTTTGATCCACCTTCCTAACAAATATCCTTCAATGGAAATAACCCTTTTGTGTTTCAACAGCCCTATTAGTATAATTTGTCTGTTAGTTATCAAGAGGGAAAAGAGGGAAAGAAACAACATACTCTGGACTTAGAGGGAAGCTGGGGCATCCATCTTGAAGGAAGGTGTTACTTCAAAACAAGTCCCTTCCTGTGAAATTAACTAAAGCCTGTTTGTTAATTTCAGTCTAGTCTATTTCCCTCAGCTTGTGTTTGAGTCTAAGTCCCAGTCTGTAAGCCTGCTGTGTTTGTCTGTTTAGTTTAATTTCTCTTCTCCCTGAAGAATCTCTGTTTCCCTTCTGTGTTATACTCCTGACTTCAGTCCTATTATACCCTGAATCTCCTTTAATCCCAGCCTACCCGTAACCGAGATTACCCACTTAGCAAGTCTCCAACATCCTCCTTTCAAATCCCTTATACCACACACCTTTCCTCAAATTACCCAGATAACATCTGGCGAGCCAAGTCATAGGAAACCTATCTTCTGAAGAAAAGAAAAGAAAATGAATTGCACAAGATTGATTTTTATATTAAGCAGTCTATCGCTGCTTATTTGGTCTTTTATGCAGGGAATGTGTGCATTTTGGCTGGTAAAAGTACCAAACATGATACAACAATTAATTGAAATCTACGACTATTACAAATGGTTTGCATTCACTTTAGCTGAATGCATATGCTTCATTCCAACAGCAGTGGCAATTGTTCTGGCTCTATGGCATTTTTTGGCAATTTTAAAAGCGGTCCTGACTCATCTGTTTAACTATTATAAGGCATCTGATTCAAAACAAGAAAATGATGACAAGGAACTAGTTGAGAACATAAAACTACTGTTCCAAGTGTTGAGGCAATTAAGTGAAGGGAATGAACTCAATAAGCATACCATCTTACAACTTGAAATTGTAGAATCAAAATTTTTTGGGAAAAAGGTAACAGAGAAAGATCAACCAATACAGAATGCAGTGGTCTCTGTCCTACCAATAGTAGACAGGACTATTGTGCAACCTGGAGAGGGGGTGGTGCATGTCAAAACATACAAGGCATTCACTCCTAGTGATATGGAGGTTTTAAAACGCCGTTTTCCCAGATTCTACAAAAAACCTTACAAAAGTCTAAAAGAATTAAAGCGGGTGTTCACACTTTTTAACCCTAGTTTCGACAATGTCAAATTTCTTTTGGGGGAATTTTACACTCCCTCAGAAAAGGAAAAATTCCTGACCGAAACTAGAACGAACCCCAATTTAGAATCATGGCCGTTAGTACATCAAGATCTAGATTTCACTCAACACGCTAACATGAGATACTTGTTAAGATGCATGCATACTCATGCCCAGGATACGATCGACCATATAAGAAGACAATTTGTAAAGGGAACCTCAATCCCGATAAAAAATTACTTCAGGCAAAGTTGTCCACAGTGGGAATCATTACCACTGGAGGATATTAGGAATCATGCAGCATATATACATGATTCCAAACAGAAAGAAGTGAGAATGGCTAGGCAATCTGACAATGAGAAAGATGAGATCATAGCAGACTTGAAGAGGCAATTAAAGCAGTCGAAACGGGAGAAAGAAATTGAAGAGGTGAAGAATTTTGCTCTTCAAACGAGTAGAAACCAGTTTAGACAACCTGCCAACAGCACCCCAAAATCAAAATCAGCACCCCGATGCTACTTGGGTGGGAAGACCAGGCACGTGATTCTTTTTTGTAGATATAAGCAACAAATTGATTTTTCAAAACCCAATAATCAAAGAGATAATAGGAAAACATTTTATAATTCAAAGTGGGCTAGAAATAATGAATCAAAATAGATAAAATCAAGAAAAACATACGGATACTTGCTGCAATCACACATGCAAAAAGTACAGTCAAACACCTTCATTAGATGATATGGAGAGATATATACAAATGGGCACAAAACTGAAACAATCATTATGAATCAAGATTTCTAATTTAAAACCTATCATTCAGTGTAATTTGGGTGTGGCAGAGTCTAAGAGAATTGAGGGAAGCAAAATGAGAAATCGAGGCAAAATAGAAAAGGTGTCTAAAGTAATCTACACAGAGGATACACATAGGTCTGTGGCAGATAATGAGCAATGGGAAGACATAATGCAAATGCGCAAAGAAATCTTTGGCATTAAGGAGGATGATTATATAAGGGATCAGCTTTCTCATTCCACATCACACACATTGGGTGGGAAGCATGAATCAAACCATTGCAAAGAATCACATCAAGAAAATTTGCAAACAGGTTTAGAATTAGATGTGACAGTTCTTTCCCATGCAATTGCTTTAGACACAATGTCAGTTAGAGGTTAAAGAGCAAAAAATTCTAGAGGCTGGCAAGAACTTGATTTTAAAGAAATGACCCACTGATTTAAAAGATGATAGCAGCTGTGTAGGAAAGTCAAAATCCACCTCTCAACCCCTTAGCTACAGAATTTCATCCTAAACTTTGGGGAAGAGATAGGGAACAGTTGCCTTCTTCTACAATCAGTGTGGCTGAACATAACTTCGAGACTGTTACTGTGATTGATAAAAATAAAAATCATCTAATGTCAGTCACAAAAACAGTAGGGCAAAATAGGGAACAACAATCAGCTTTTGAATCAGTAATTGAACCTGAAGTGTTGAAGGGAACACAATCTAACTATCATACAATCCCAGAGACTACTGAAGGAGAGATTGCTGATTTGAGGCTTGACAATTCTTTAAAGAGCAGAGTGGAAGATAGAACAAATCAAACTTCCATTTCTGAAGCCCTTAATGAAAGCCAATATGGAATTTGCAATAGTGACAATGACTTACAAGCTCTAAATGAGAGTATGCTCTTTAAGCATACTCTTTCTGTAATCCGGATTCTAAACTGAACTTGCCTAATGGTGCTATAGGAAGTTTGGGTTTAGAGACAAAAGACCATACGCAACAAAGAATCAATGACAAGTATACACAAAATACTGAGGATTCTTTATTACCCTTAGTGCCAGTGAAGTCCAATGACAGTGGAGAACCCTTAGTTACTTTAGAAATCGGGGGAGTACACTATGAGGGATTACTGGACATGGGGGCAACTTGTTCCGTACTACGAGAACCACCTGAAGGATGTCAATTTCAAGGCAGTTTAGGAGTAAGAGGAGCTTCTGGGGTAGCACAACAAGTCCCAAAGCTAAAAGTTAAAATGTTAAAATTTGGACCTCTGACTCTTGAACACACCTTCCTATTGATGCCATCATGTCCTTCAAACCTCGTGGGAAGAGATCTTCTATGCAAATTGGCTGCAACCATCCAATGTCAACCAGATGGGCAAATTTATTTACACATACCTAAGAGATCTCTGAAACACCATCCCATTTTATTTTTAGACACATGTAGTGAGGAACCATCATACCAATCAACTGATAACATCTATGAGGTTCCAGATGATATTCCAAATTATGTGTGGGATAAAAATTCAAATGAGGTGGGCAGGATATTGTCAGCGGAACCAGTAAAGATAGAGGTGAAAGAAGGCTTACCTCCAAGAATTCCTCAGTTCAGACTTAGTCAAGAAGCGATAGAAGGAATGAAACCCATCATAGAGAGTTTATTGGAGCAAGGGATATTAAAATATGGATTTTCACAATACAATACACCAATCATGCCAATAAAGAAAGCAAAATTATCTCCTGATGGAAAGACTCAATGGTGTTTAGTTCAAGATCTAAGAGCAATAAATGACCATGTGCAAAAGACCTATGCCGTGGTACCAAGTCCATCGCAAATCATTGCAGCAATTCCACCTGAAGCCGCTTGGTTTACTGTTCTGGACTTGAGCTATGCGTACTTCTCTGTTCCCCTGCACAGAGACAGCCAGAAGCTGTTCGCTTTCTCCTGGGAGGGTAAATCTGTCTTTTGGACGCGTTTGCCCCAGGGATTTGCAGATTCAGCTTCACTCTTTTGCCAAATTCTGCAGAGAGACCTTGAGTCGATAACATTCCTTGACAGCAAAATGGTACATTATGTTGATGACATCCTGCTAATGTCACCATCTGCTGAAGTCTGTTACACCGATAGCGTACACTTGATCAAAGAGCTAGGCAAAAGGGGCCATAAAATTTCCAAATCGAAACTTCAATTCGTGAAGGAAAAAGTAAATTATTTAGGATTCATCCTAGAGAAAGGCTCCAGAAGAATTTCCAAAAAGAGAACACAAGATATACAAAATTTGAGTTTGCCTAAGACCAAAAAGCAACTCAGGGCAATCATAGGAATAACGAGCTTCTGTAGAAACTGGATTCCAGGTTATTATGCTTACATCGCAGGACCTCTGATAGAGCTAACCAAGAAGGAAGTTCCAGAACCCTTAAAGCTGAATAAAGAACATATCCATGCATTAGAGAAATTGAAATCACTTACTCTATCAGCTCCAGCCCTAGGTATCCCTGATCATGACAAACCATTCCTACTATATGTGCATGAAGACAAAGGGATAGCCTCCAGTGTTCTCACACAAACATTTGGAAATAGACTTAGACCAGTTGCTTACTACAGCTCTAAGTTAGATTCAGTGATTTGTGGTATGCCTAGTTGTTTAAAAGCCATAGCTGCTGTAGCCATCATGATTAGAAAATCTTCATCCTTGGTATTAGTGAGTGAACTGAAAGTATTTTCCCCACACCAAGTGGAATCTATTTTAAGAAACACCAACTTACAGACATTCACTTCTCAGAGATTATCAAGATACCAAGCGATTCTGTTGGCTAGTGAAAATATAACTTTTCATCGGTGCAGAAACATAAATCCTGCTACTCTGATTCCAGATTTACCTCTGGAAGGAGAAAGTCTACACATCTGTGAAGATGCATTTAATATCATGCATAAAACAAGACCTGATTTAGACGATAAGCCAATGAAAGACCCTGATATTACCGTATTCACAGATGGATCATCATATGTAGTAGACAATCAGAGATATACCAGAGCAGCCATAGTGACAGCCTCTGAAACCCTTTGGTACTCATCTACCATGAGTGCTCAAGGAGCAGAATTAATGGGCCTAATATACGCTCTAAAAATTGCAGAAAATCTAAAAGCTAACATTTTTACTGATTTTCATTATGCTTTTTCGAGTGTCCATCATTCTGCCATAATTTGGAAAAATCGAGGTTTCATTACATCAAATGGCAAACAAATAGCATATGGCAATTTAATTAATCAGTTGTTGGATGCAATCCAATTACCAGCCCAAGTGTCAGTCATCCATTGCAAAGCACATACAAAAACCCAAGGACCAATCGAATTAGGGAACAAACGAGCCAACGTGACTGCCAGATATGCAGCAAGATATGGACCTCTGACAATTCTGAACTTATCTTTGGTGGAGGAAGATCTAAAAAATGCATGCTCCCCAAAGGAAGTGAAGGATTGGAAGAAACATCACGGTGCATACCTTGTTAACGGAGTTTGGTTAAGAGCAAATGGAAAACCAATGTTACCAAAATCCTTATATTACACATTTTGCAATGCACTACACCAGAAAGGGCATTATGGAACTCTGGGCATGGCAGATTCTATAAATAGGTATTGGAATGCAAGGGGCATATATGAAGTTGCTATGAGAATTTCACAGAGGTGCAAAATTTGTATGCATTACAACCAGACAATCACAAAAGTTCATAGTCTGGGAGGAAAACCTTTAGCTTACACACCATTTGAATGCTTACAAATTGATTACATCACAATGCCAAGGAGTAATAGTTATAGAAAAAAAAAAAGTGAGGCAAGTAAACTGAAAACCAGAAATGACGAAATTGAAAAGTAAAACCAAAAAATTATAGCTGAAAACCAGTCCCTAAAGGCTAGAATTGAGTAATTAGAAGCTAATGAAAAATAAGTAGGGACAAAAAGGAATACACCTTCTTTTCAGCTGCACATGGTACATTCACAAAGATTGACCATGTAATAGGGCATAGAAACATCTCTAACAAATGCAAAAGACCAGAAATAATAAACGTAACTTTCTCAGATCATAATGCAATAAAAATAATAATTAGTAAGGGCACCTGGACAGGAAAATCAAAAACTAATTGGAAATTAAATAATATGATTCTCCAAAACCCGCTAGTGAAAGAAGAAATCATAGAAACAATCAACAATTTCAATGAAGAGAATAACAATGATGAGACATCCTACCAAACTCTGTGGGATGCAGCTAAGGCAGTACTCAGGGGAAAATTTATATCCTTGAGCACATATATTAACAAATTAGGGAGGGCAGAGATTAATGAATTGGGCATACAACTTAAAAAATTAGAAAGCAAGCAAATTAAAAATCCCCAGATGAAAACTAAATTAGAAATACTAAAAACCAAGTGAAAAATTAATAAAATCGAAAATAAAAAAACTACTGAATTAATAAATAAGACTAGAAGCTGGTATTTTGAAAACACATATAAAATAGACAAAAATAATAAATATATATTTATTATAATAAATAAATAATAATAATTTTAAAAAGGGAAGAAGAAAATCAAATTGATAGTATCAAAGATGAAAAGGGAGACCTCACCTCTAATAAAGGGGAAACTAAGGCAATCATTAAAAACTATTTTGCCCAATTATATGGCAATATATATAGCAATCTAGGAAATATGGATGAAT